>NW_019417052.1:46126-137078 GCF_000390285.2 Anoplophora glabripennis
AGGGCCAGTCCGTTTCTGGACACCTGATAATAGCAAAAAGTTGATTTTAGCATCAAATCGTAGAGCTCCATGTGTAATACAACGTACGAAAATTTTATTAAAATATACAGGGTGGTTTCAAAGTTATAACCCTAAACGTTAATTTCTAGGTACCCCTTTGACCCCCCATAACTCCGTTAGGGGGCACATTAGGAAAAAAAATTATAGGAAGGACTAGTTTTATTTTGATCTCCCCTATACACTCCCGAGAGATTAGGAGGTACTTACCGGACACCCTGTATATTTTTTTCTATTTATTTGCGACCGTTTTGTCAATAACAGACAAAAAAAACAGTTTTGTTTGAGCCCTTTTAAGGGCATATCCTAAGGGTGCGTTTTAGGGCACACGTTAATAGGAACTTTTTGGCTTATTTTAATGAGTTATAAACGCAGCAGAAGTTTGGAACCCTATTTTAGAAACACCCTGTATATTATAAAGCATGGAAGTAATAACGAGTGAAAAGCAGTGTGCATAATTTATGTGCGAATCAGCGACGATTGTCTATGTCGTCGCCTGGTTTCAGATAAGCGGGTCTCGAAAAATTTAATAACAATAATGGCCTCTCCTGGAAAACGAATTTCAGAGAGTAAAATAAATTTAACGGTCACTGAATCACCTTTTACAGTCGCACGTAAACGAAGTATAAATAATTGCTAACTTCATTTTATACTCCCTCGGCACCGGTTTATTGTGCGCCCAACTAAATTTTCCAACGCCAACTATAACGTATTACACGTCATAATATTTCCCGTTATTTTATTAGCAGCTCGCTCTGTAAAGATGGGTTTTTTATTGCAGCTGGGGATATTGCTCGCCGTGCGACTGGCAATTTTACAAGGATCTCTGCCCAAGTTCTCCCAACAAGATAATCCCGCTGCCTTCCATCCATCACTCCACGTTAGGTAAGTTAATTTAACATAAAATATATAACAGCCCGTTGAGCACGTCATAGTCATATTTCAGGGTCCCTATGGTTCCGCACAATACGCCCAAATTTGGGCGCATTGTGCTTTTTACAACAAAGCCGCTTTTATAACAAGCCCGAGTATAAAATCTACCTTTTTACGTAAAAAAAGTGGGCGTGTGTCCCGCGCGTTCGCAATTTTTTTCATTTATCTCCTTTTTGAGGCAACTCCGAGTTTTTTATTACATTTTCTAAACATTTTTATACAGGGTGATTCATTAACAATGGGAAAGTCGAAAGCTGAACATACTACACGTGAAATGGTGACCATTGGCGCAAACATGCCTTATCCGAAAGTTAATAGTTTCGGAAATACAGGGTGTTAAAAGTTAAAATTTTAAATCGTTTTTTTTGCGATTATTTTGAAAATATGTAGGTTAGGAACTTGAAAATTTGTGAAACTATATTTTTTTAGGCGACGAATAAGTTGCGTGTTGTAATTTCAGCATTGTTCATAGAGGGCGCCACTTCCGACCAATTTTACCGAAAATTTAGTTAATAACTTTTTACCCTGTATGTCTAACATGAAACTTGATTCAAAACCTGAAAGAGCAATCATTTTTCCATTAATTATGTATTCTTGTTTCATTTCGGTATCTCGATCCGTTTTCGAGAAAAATCGATTTAACGAACACTATGTTTTGATAATACGAGAAATTAAAAGCGAAACAAACCAAGTGTTTCTTCGTGTTATTACAACAATTAACAATAAAACAAATGAAATTCGTAATAATGATTTAAAGTCAGTGTTCGAAGAATCCACCGTTGACATTTACACACTTTACACAACGTTTTCTGAGAGATCTTCGAGTTTGAAACAACATATTGGGATTGCGTTTGACTTCGTTGGCAGCGATTTGTATTCTTTGCCACAACTCTTCACACGAACCAATAGATTCTTCCAAATAGAAAAATGAAGAGGATTGAAGTCCGGACTTCTGGGTGGCCAAGTAAAAATGCTTCCACGGCTTGAAGAAGTTCCACTTTATTTAAGAAGAGACATGTGGTTCATGCACGACGGAGCTCCACCGCATTTTTCTTGGCCAGTGCGTGCATATTTAGATGCAGTTTTTCCAAATCGCTGGATTGGCCATGTAAGCATTTTTGCTTGGCCATCCAGAAGTCCGGACTTCAATCCTCTTGATTTTTCTATTTGGTCTCGAATGAAAGATATAGTTTACAAAGAATCTATTGGCTCGTGTGAAGAGTTGTGGCAAAGAATACAAATCGCTGCCAACGAAGTCAGACGCAATCCCAATATGTTGTTTCAAACTCGAAGATCTCTCAGAAAACGTGTAAAGTGTATCAGTGTCAACGGTGGATTCTTCGAACAATTACTTTAAATCATAATTACGTATTTTATTTGTTTTATTGTTAATTGTTGTAATAACACGAAGAAACACTTGGTTTGTTTCGCTTTTAATTTCTCATATTATCAAAACATAGTGTTCGTTAAATCGATTTTTCTCGAAAACGGATCGAGATACCGAAATGAAACAAGAGTACATAATTAATGGAAAAATGATTGCTCTTTCAGGTTTTGAATCAAGTTTCATGTTAGACATACAGGGTAAAAAGTTATTAACTAAATTTTCGGTAAAATTGGTCGTAAGTGGCGCCCTCTATGAGCAATGCTGAAATTACAACACGCATCTTATTCGTCGCCTAAAAAAATATAGTTTCACAAATTTTCATGTTCCTAACCTACATATATTCAGAATAATCGCAAAAAAACGATTTAAAATTTTAACTTTCAACACCCTGTATTTCCGAATCTATCAACTTTCGGATAAGGCATGTTTGCGCCAATGGTCACCATTTCACGTGTATACTACAGCTTTCGATTTTCCCATTGTTAATGAATCACCTTGTATACAACTTGTACAGAGTATAAAACTAAAATGTTTGACTAAATTGGTATTTGCTGGCAATATAACACTATAATGGATCATTAATATATTACGACTTAACCAAACTTACCTTAATCGTCAATTACTAAAGTAATTTTTTTACGAAAATTTATAATCACTTTTACAGTTTACAGGCCTTTGTGGCGTATAATTTTTAGGCATATCATCTTCGTATAAAAAATTGCAATAACTTTTTATATCCAACATTAGACCAAACATAATAAGTTTGATTTGCATAATAAAATAAAATAAAAAGCCGTATTTCTATTGAAATTTTTGAATAGAAATATTTCGAAAATTATGGATTTTGACTAAAAGGATCAATTGAAGTAGAGAAGTCCAAATTACTGGAATTCTGTTTTTCTGGAATTTTAGGAAAGCTACAGCACTTATAGTCCAGTCGGTAGAGGTTCGGCCCGTGTCAAACCTTGATAACCCGGAAATAACTACACAGGCCTACTTTAAATGATGAGTACAATAACAGGTTAATTTGCTGACAAATTATTTTATCAGGGAAAAAAGTTATTAACAATTGAATTGCGAAAATTCGCTTTTTAGTAGTTTTCTTTAAATAACTCAGCGGGATGACTGTACGAAAAAATGCTTAAGACATGATTTGTTCGTAATAGATATAGCTACAAAATGACGGTGGTCCGATTACGAAATTTGCAATAACAAATCCGTTGTCTTTTCATAATTTCATAATTTGTATTTGTTGTTCTTTCAAACCTCTCCTTCAGTATTACAAAAGACTTTGTACGAGGATATCTTTGTAAATCTGGATTATTAGCTTGGTAAATACGATTTGCCAATAAACAGTTACCATGGACTTCTCTTCTTCTATTAAACTTTTCTTTCTAGTAAACCTTATGTGAATCATGAATTATCCAGATTATCCTTTGACATGAGCGTACTACGTTATTTTACATATAAGCTATTTGTAAACTTCGCATTTTTTCATAGAAATGAAATTTCATGAAAAACTAATGACTTTTGGTATAGGAGCAGGTATAGCAAAGTTGTAGAGAATTTAATTCTGCATCTCATGGTATGAAAATATACAGGGCGTTGCATTTAAAAAAATCGAGATTTTTCAATTTTTCAATTGGCAATTTTGACATGATATTTTGGTTATCCTGTATAACGCAGGCCAATTTTTGAAGCATGATTCGGAAGAGTCATCCTTACTAAACATCTGATAAAAAAATGGGCTTAGTAGCTATTAGTATAACCTGTCAGTATCAGAAAATGTAAGCAACCAATATCGACTAGAAAAACCTTTCAAACGAGATATCTCAAAAACTGTGAATATTTGAATAGAACTATTCTACACAAAGTACATTTAATTTTTATGTAGAATCCGAAAAAAAATATAAAAAATGTGTTTCCATTTAAAAAAAAACAAAGTTTGTGTCTGTCCAGGAAAAGTGGAACACCCTGTATAGTTGAATATATTTTTAAGTTGTACATTCCGAGAAATGTGGCAACACAGTAAAAAGAAAAATCCATATATTTCCCTTTTTAACATAGATATTGGACATTCCCGCACTAGTGGGGCACGCTGTATATGGGGTGGCTTTTTTCAGCGTCAAAGTCCAATAGTTCGATTATGGTAACACCAGGAAAAAAATATTTTAGACAAAAGTTGCTCTCAGTCAAGTTTTCCACATTTTAAAATTAGTTTGAATTATACGGGATGTCCCAGTTCCCCTGAGCGCCAATCAACTTTGTTTTTTTTAAATACAACACCCTATAGATTTTTGCATTTTTGAATCACTCGATGAATTTTAATGTCACTGTGATTAATAATTATGGTGTCTATTATGCACCGTTTCTATGTTAATTGATGATGTCTTAAAAAAATAACGTTTGCAGCGACTAGGAAAAAATTATTTATCTCGAAAACTAAAAATCATAGATAAACAAAATCTTTGCCATTGTTTTAAGCATGACCAGAGCTATCGAACTAATTAGCCTCCATTAATATCCGCCCAAGGATGTGCCAAACACGAGCGCCTAAATTTCTGAATTTTCAATCACAGATAACTTGATATTTTCAAATAGAACCATATACTAGATTTTATTCAGGTGGATTCAAAATTTAATTTCCTTTCGATTTTGTTAAGATATGTTAGGGTCTATTTCTAACGGTTTTGAAGATAATCACATTTTTTCTCAATTTTTATAATTGTGTAATTGTGTAATTGTGTAATTTTCATATTACCCACTCAACCAATAGATAAATTATAATTAAAAATTTACAAGACAAGTAAAATTAATCAATCAATCAATGTGATTATCTTCAAAACCGTTTGAAATGTGCAGACATCACATATTCAGCGACTTCAGTTATGTTTAAATCAAAATGGCCGAAATTTTGAACATTTATTATAATTATTTATTACCATTTATTGTTCATGCTAATTATAAATAAAATTGTATACTGTTGTATTTAATTAATTTTCATAAAAAAAATCTTTAATGGATGTTTGAGGAAAATTTTGATTGTAAGTTCCTGTACCTGTACCCACTTTTGTTGTTCTCTGTAAGTTTAAAAATACTTTTATAGTATGAGGCAGAATGCCTCCATTCTACCCCAAGACTCATTTTGTTTAAACAAGCTAATGGAGTTTGACAGGAAATCAGTTACTCTGTTCACCTAGGCCTACCTAAAATTAACATTCCATTTTGCATTTAAGTTAAATTTTATAATTTTTTATGAATTAAAAAATTGATTTTACCTGTCTTGTAAATTTGTTAATTATAATTTATCTATTGGTTGAGTGGGTAATATGAAAATACCAGCCACAATTATAAAAATTGAGAAAAAATGTGATTATCTTCAAAACCGTTTGAAATAGACTCTAACATACCTTAACAAAATCGAAAGGAAATTATATTTTGAATCCACCTGAATAAAATTCAGTACATGGTTCCATTTGAAAAAATCAAGTTATCGGTGACTGAAAATTCAGAAATTTAGGCGCTCGTATTTGGCACATCCTTGGGTGGATATTAATGGAGGCTAATTAGTTCGATAACTCTGGTCATGCTTAGAACAATGGTAAAGATTTCGTTTATTTACGATTTTTAGTTTTCGAGATAAATAATTTTTTCCTAGTCGCTGCAAACGTCATTTTTCTTTAAAAACCATCAATTAACATAGAAACGGTACATAATAGACACCATAAATATTAATTACAGTGACATTAAAATTCATCGAGTAATTCAAAAATACAAAAATATATAGGGTGTTACATTTGAAAAATCAAAGTTGATTGACGCTCAGGGGAACTGGGACATCCTGTATAATTCAAACTAATTTTAAAATGTGGAGAACTTGACTGGGAACAACTTTTGTCTAAAATATGTTTTTCCTGGTGCTACCATAACCGAGCTATTGGACTTTGACGCTGAAAAAAGCCACCCTGTATATAATAATGACGCTAAAGCCGAAAATCAGAGAGCAAAACTTTTTGTTCTATAAGGTTTTTATTCATCCACTGCATCTGAAACTCGAAACTTTGCCAAATTTGTTTGAAGGTTTGCTGACACTTGAAATTTGGTACACACATAGTGTAAATATGCAGAAACCGAAAGCCATTGTCAAAATTCAATTATCTTCATTTTTGCAGCATTGATGAGGTTTTATGCGTCACCCTAGTTTTCTACGTTATATTTATTTTTATTTTTGGCCGTATGTATATGTGAATTTATAAAATATTCCATTACGGGAGATTAGCCAGTACAATTAAGTACAATTTAAAAAATATATATTTTCTTTGTTTATATTCTAAGCTACTTAACATTTTGCGCCTGTTAGCCGTACTCGTATACATTATTCAACATATCGAAATAAAGAAAATAAGTACGTGTGGGGTAAACCTTTAACTGTAAGTAAACAATTATTTAAATTTACTAGTTGCATATTTCTGATAGTATACAAGCGCCTAAGAGCGGAACTCGCTCTTGAAAATGAAGCCATCACAGCACCGACCGGAGCGAGTAGTGGAGGGGCCAACAGGAGAAGCAAAAATCAGGGCACTTAGATACTTGAAAATTTAATCACTTACAGAAGGGCTCTCAAGCTTTCAAAAGCTTTCTGAAAAATTCGAATCCGTCAATTAGGAGAGCTTTGACGCTTGTTTAAACATTGGTCGAATTTTTGTACTTATAAACAATTAGAATAACTTTGTGTATATTCAATCAAAACAAATTTTTTAAAGCAAGTTTTAAAAGTGATTGGAAATACGATTCTTTAAAAAAAAAAGATCGATTGGTGAATTAGTTACGTAGTTATAACCGATCAAAGTTAACCGTCATTTACATTAAATGTACTGGGACATCCGGGTTAATTTTTCGAAAAATACCTTTGGTATTCCGAGTACTTACCAGGTCTAAGTTTGCAATACTTTTCTTCATTGGCAACCTACTTTAAAACACGTTTAAAGTTATTTATGCAAGCGAAAAATTCAAGGAAATCGTGCGGGTGGCGATGGTGGGGGAAGCAGAGACCGCGGCAGCTTCGGCGTACTCGAAATTGAATCGGCGAGTTCAAAACCGCGACGCGCTTAAAACTTTTGAATATCTTAGCTTCTGGAGGTCCGATTTTGATGATTTGTTTTAAATCGATGTCTCGTTATTTAAAAAAAAACAATTAGCCTATTTTCAAATGCCTATCGTTAATTGGTCTTTCAACAGTCCGATAATTATTTATCTTTAAACCTCATTTAATTATCAACTTTTTTTTTATTGTATCAAAGGTAAGTGCATAAAGTTAGATACTGTTTATCAGAGACAAAAACAAATTTATTTAAATATTCTAAAATTGTTTAAACAACAATTATTTTCAAAATATATCGAAAATTAGTAATAATAATGAGTTAATTTTTAATTTGCTTATATTTTAAACAATAAATAATATTTGAATTATACTTTAATCACAAAAAAATAATATTAAAAAAAAAAGTTATTTTAATTGTTTATAAGTACAAAAATTTTACCAATGTTTAAATAAGCGCCAGAGCTCTCCCAATTGATGGATTCGAATTTTTCAAAAAAAGTTTGAAAGCTTGAGAGCCCTTCTATATGTGTGATTAAATTTTCAAGTATCTAAGGGAATTGGTTTTAGCTGTGCAAAATTTTGAAAATTTGTAATTTTTTTTTCATAATTTGGATTACAAAATTATTATGCAAAATATATTTTGCAAAATTTTTATGAAATTTGGTGTGATGATTCTACACAACATGAAGTTTTCTTTAGCCAAATATGAATGGCCTATACTCAATTTAAAGACCCCAAAAAATTCCCTAAAAAGTAATGTCTTTAACCCCATTTTTCGGGATTTTTTTCGATTTTTACAATAATAATCATGATTCATTCGATTTGTAACTTTTTTCCTCTCCCATTTTCGCCTGAAATCAACTCTTGAAAAGATACATAATTAAATAGGAAGAAAAATATGACATTTTTCGAATTTTTTAAACATATTGTGTCGCCAAAAGTTAAGCCCACTTTTTTTTATGAGCATTGCTCACTGTTATCTGACATGCAAGGATCTAGAATAAATTCCGCATCTTGCATCTTCCTTCCCTTTTTATTAGCCTGTGAAGACATTAATTACATCCTCCTGTCTTCTAATGAGTACGGTGAAGGGTCTATCGATCTTAGTCTTATATCAAACAACAATATGAAACAACAATTCAATGTTGGGTTTCTTAGATATAAACCAAACTTGTGTTCTATTAAATAGGACACCCTATATCGTCGTTTTTTTTATATCCCCAATTCTTTCTGATTACAACAACGACAAGTCAAGATTGAAATGGAATCAGTGCCTTCGCTGTTAAACTACGGAACTATCTCTTAACTTTTAGAAAAGGCGTCTTATTGTAAAAGGTTTTCTGTCATTCTGTACTAAATAAAGGACATAATACCCTACGTCATACACATCCTAGGTAGTATTATCTGCGTTCAACATTTTCTTCCTAAGGTCATAAGTTATTAGGTCGTTTCTTGTTTACTTTATTTTTTTGTTTTTATTGGTTAGCTATGGTGTGTGATCGTGCAGAAAAAAACCGTGGGCTGTTGTTCCCATATGTTATACTGTTATTTATTACTTTTATTAATGACTTAACTGAATGCCTCGATGTCAACTATTTACTATATGCGGACGACCTGAAGTTATTCTTGGAAGTTAAATCATCTACTGACTGTACTCCATTACAAGATAATCTTGACAGATTACACAATTGGTGTTCATGTAATAATCTACCTCTGAATGTAAGTAAATGTAAATTTATGACTTACAGTCGACGCAAAACTAATCTAGATTTTGATTACAAAATTGGTGAATCTTTTTTAAATAGAGTTACGCAATTTACTGACCTTGGTGTTACTTTCGATACCAGATTATCGTTTGACGACCACATTAGTTTAGTAACCAAATCTGCTTATAGGAATTTAGGCTTTATTTTGCGTAATTCTAAGGACTTTCAGAACGTAAAGGTTCTAAATATATTGTATGCAGCATTTGTGCGTTGCAAACTTGAATATGCATCGGTTGTTTGGAGTCCCATATAATATCTATAATATTCATTTAGAGAAAGTACAACGGAGATTTTTAAAGACTATTCATTTTATTAGTTATGGATTTTATCCTCCTCGTGGTACACCTCAAGATTTATTGCTTTCTTGTTTTAATTTTAATAGTCTCTGTCGTAGGCGAATTATGTTTTCAATTATATTCCTTTTTAAAATCATAAATAACACGTTAAATGCAGACTCGTTAGTCTCAAGGATTTTATATCATGTTCCTAAACTTAATTCTAGATTTAACTCCGTTTTACATTTACCCACACCTCGTAACAACTTACTAATAGCATCTCCCCTATATCAAATGATTTCCAATTACCAGAAGTATGAAGATCGACTTGATATATTTTTTCATTGTATGAATGACATAAAAAAAATGTTTGTCTAGTAAATGTAATCCTTATCTTGTATATGTTTGTTAGCTTATTTGTTTTATCTGTCTGTTATTGTTTGGATTTTATATTTTGATTGCTCTATGTTATGTAGTATTTATATTTTTATATTTAATGTTAGTTTGTCTTTTTCTTTTAAAATTTTGTTAAGGTTTCCTATTTAGTAGAATAGTAATAGTAATAATAGTATTTAATAGAACAAAACACATTTATTACTAATTTATACAAGAATTAATTTTATATTTAGTTATTTTTTTGATCTATAATATTATGGGTATTTTGTTTGCTTTGATTAAGTATATATCGTTTATTTTTCATTGAAGTAACTGTAAGCGGCAACGAATTAAAAATCGTAGGTCCCAGAAAGCTAAGACTTCTCTGGCCTATAGTTTTTTGCATAAATTCAATTTTATAACTTTGGGTTTTAAATCTTGTACCATAGTCGTGATCCGGTTGCTGTAATAATAGCCTATTTTTATATAAATAAATACATACACAATAAAAATAATTTTGTCTCATATCAAACATTCCTATTTCATCTAATAGTTTATCCGAAGGGTACGAGATATTTTTATTTAGAATAATTTTAAAAAATCTTTTTTGTAGTATGTCAATATCTTTTACGTGGGAGTTTAATATACCACCCCATCCCAAAATGCCATAAGTTAAATGAGGTTTTACAAGAGCATTATACAGAATCTTCATATATTCAGTATTTAAAATGTTTCTTATGTTATAGAACAGACATATAATAGACCTGAGTTTTTTAGCTACGGAATCGGCATGTATATCCCATTTTAGATGTGAATCAATGTAAATTCCTAAATATTTCACGTTACTAGTTGAATTTATATGTATGGTCTGTCTACCATCCGTTATATCCAGAACACTATATGTTGGTAATTTATTTTTATATGATGAAAACGGAATATAGAATGTTTTCTCAAAATTTATAGTAAGAGTCATATTGTTAAACCACTTTTTTATGTTTGAGAAATCTTTTTCTACCTTATTTTTCAGCGTAGACCAATCAGATCCTGTATAAAATATAACCGTATCATCAGCAAAAGCAATTATTTGGCTTGGATTTTCTAAGTAAAATAAGTTATTTACATATATTATAAAAAGCAAAGGCCCCAGGACAGTCCCTTGGGGAACACCATATTTAATTATACTTGGATTACTATATGTATCATTTAAACGTACATATTGAATCCTTTCCTGTAAATAGGTACGAAATAATTTCAAATTAACTCCACGTATGCCTAGATCTTCTAAAGAGGTAAAAAGTTTTAAGAAGTCGATTGTATCAAAAGCCTTTGCTAGATCTAAGAAAATAGCCAGCGAAGGATTTTGTTTATCTAATGAATTATATATGCTTCTTGTTAGACGAACAATTGCATCCTGGGTGGATATGCCTTCTTGTTAGCTGTACTGATTTTTAGAAATAATATTGAATTTTGTTAAATAAGAAGTTAATCTGGATTTTATGACCTTTTCAAATATTTTTGCGAAATTGGTTATAAGCGATATCGGCCTATAATTAGCTGCATCTAATTTATTACCCTTTTTATATATTGGTTTGACAACAGATATCTTGAAAGCTGAAGGAACATCACCCGTATCAATAATAGTATTAATTAAATGAACTAATGGATCGCAAATATACTGGACAATATGTTTTAGTGTTTCTGTTCGTATTTGGTCTATTCCCGGAGACTTTTTGTTTTGCATGCCATTTATGTGACTTACTTCAAATTTATCTGTATGACCAATATAAATTGAATTTTGTAGAACTTTTCTTTTTGGACAGTAGTTATTATCGGGAATAATTTTATTTGCCAGATTTTCCCCCACGTTTATAAAAGTTTCGTTAAATATATTTGCCATTTCAAATGTATTCACTATTATTTCATTTTTTTTATTATTTAATAACTGTATAGTATCCATGTTATTAGGTTTGTCATTAATTTTATTTATTGTTTTCCACATATCTAGATTATTATTTTTATTTTCTTTAATCATGTTTTTGTAAAACTCAATTTTTCTTAGTTTTATTAAATTACAAAGATTTTTTTTATAATGTTTGTATTCTAACTGTAATTCCACGTTTGTTGGTTCTTGTTTAGTTTTAAAATATAAAAGATTTTTTTTATTTACACATTTGATTAGTGAAGGCGTTATCCACTCTTTCCTTTTGATATCTTTATGAGGTATTTTTTTATAATACGTACATATTTTCAATGTACTTAATAGTGTTTCTACGAAATTATTAGCTATATATTCTGAATCTGTGGAATTGTAAATTTTTTGCCAATTTATATTCCTCATTTCAAATTTTAATTTTTTATAATTAATGTAATTAATAAATTTATTTTTAGTGGAATTATTTTTAACCATTTTCGGGACAATTATTTGTAATGCGGTTGCATAATGATCTGTTATGTTCGAGTCTATTATCAGTGGCAAACATAAGTCATTATTAATTTTAGATTTTAAAAAAATGTGATGTGATGAGGTAGCCGAATTATTTTGTACACGAGTACGTTTGTTTATCATTGAAGTATAACCAGATTCATAGAGAATGTTAAGGTATTCTGCAGTGTCATCACATTTCTTCAAAATATCTATATTTATATCTCCAATAATCAATTCATAGTCATATATTTTGTTATGATTTGTTAAAAACTGTTGTAAATTTATATTAAACAGATCTATATCTGAGGAAGGACTTCTATATATAGAAATTAAGGAAATTGTGATATTTCCAACAAATACTTCCAAGTGCATGAGAGTAAGATCATGCATTTTAAATGTTTTTGAATTATATGGAAACATGTTTTTCAAATATATTACTATACCATCATTTTTGTTATATTGCCCTTCATTGTATATTAAATTATATCCTTCTATATTATACAGTAGTAGATTTTCTATTTGGTAGATATACATATACACTACATCATGCAACCTACAACTATGCATAATGAATTATTCAAATTAATATTCAAGACTTAAATTTTCTCTAAATAAATCATAAAATATTCCTGTTCTAAAGCTGAAGTAGAAAAATCTGCTGTTGCAAAACATTTGTAGGAAAATAATGGCCACAATATAAATTGGAAGTGTCAACATTTTGGAAAAAGGGTGTAACGCCAAAAAGAGATTTTTCAAAGAACAAATTTATATCGCCTTGTTCGATGAACCGTCACGAAGATTTGATCACATTCCCAAATCCCAAGGATTTATCTTCCACTTTTGAATAACCTATGAAATAGAACACATTTTATAAATTTTTGTTGCTAAAATAGCTATTTATGATATACGTGTTAAAAGTAAGATTTTATTTTGTGAGTGAAGATGATTAAAAAACGAGCGTAGCGAGTTTTTTAACTTCACGAACAAAATAAAATCACTTTTAACACGTATATCATACACTATTTTTTCTACAAAACTGTTAAAAGTGGGTTTTTTAATTGTCATTTTAACACTAGTGTTAAAAGTAACTTACTTTTAACAAGCGTGTCAAAAAATGACATTTTTAACATCAAAAATGACAATTAAAAAGCCCACTTTCTCCTGTACAGTTTGTTGCTGATGCACTATAAGGGCCATTCTTAAGACATTGTCAATATTTGGGTAGATTTCATCTGCATCAAAATGACACAAAACCTTGATAATCTCCGTTAAAGTCATGCTGCTTTTTTCTTTGCAAATTCTTTGCAAATTTTGCACCAAAAAGCGTTTCAAATGTAAACACTCGTCAACAAAAACTGGTTCTAGTTCTTCGGGGTATAATATCAATAGTTCTCCTGCATGTTTGGTGATTTCTGAGGCTTGTAGTCTTTTAACAATTTCAAAAAATCCAAGCTTGTATAGTTGAGTGTATTTATTTCCACATCTCTTGAGTTCTGAATGTAAGCTATCTACTATGGCATTGAAAGTGTTCACATGAAAATTATCAGAACCTGTGAATTCAATATCACTGCTTTGTTCACTATAATCATCAAACTTGGTAGATAATTTCCTTTTGCGTCGGTCGTTTGCTACATACTCCTTCCTGCCACATTTGTCTCTTGCTGTTTTCTCTATCGAATGTTTCTCTTACTTCTTGAAGAAAACCACAAAGAGATTCATAGTAAATAATAATCTTCCCTAGCTCTGTAGTTTCATAATACAGTTTTATGTTTACATTGTTAAACCTTCCCAATATGGTACTCCATGAAATTGACATGAATGTTGTCTTCATGGAGATCAACTTTTCCCTCAAAGCATTGGCTTCATTCCTTGTTGAAGGTTTCTCATCACAGTTAGTAGAAATTTAATTCAAGCTTTCCAAAATACCTTCTATGTTTTCACTTATAACTCGGCATGCGTCGTGACGTGCAGACCATCGAGTCTTAGATAGGCTTTGTAACTTAAGAGTATAATTGTTCTGTAGGTTAGCCCATTTGTGGGACTGTCCTCTGCAATTAGAAATGTCCAAATCAAGTTTTCCATAGAGTTTTAGAACTGCTTTGACGATTTCCTCAGCTTTATGGCTCACATTTGGCACAAAATATGTAGATGTAGACGAGTATTATTGTAGTCTATAATATTTTATGGAAATTTTCTGACAAAAAAATTTGCGGATTCATTTTACACCCCTCAGCATGGCCTATGGGGCCTATTGGTAAATCCAGCCCTGACTATGATTGCTTCTGTCAAATTTTACTTCTTTATATGGCTGTTTGAAATGGATTAATTTTTTTAAATATCTTCCACCAATTCGACTTCTGTAAGAAGGAATACAGGGTATCCCAAAAGAACGTGTACAACGGGAGACCATAGATTCGTGGACTCAAAATAGGCAAATTTAGGCCAATTCACCTATATCCGAAATCGCTTAGTTTGGCCCCTAGATGGCCTCAAAGTTCGTGAAAATTTTTCGAATTTTGTAAATAACTCGAATACGTATTATTCAATTTTGATTATTTTTGGCCTGTGGACTTTTGTTTTCAATCTACAAATTCGGGTGCTATACAGAGTGATTTTTAAAACTTACAACTCTTACGATATTGATATATGGTGAGAATATCTGTTCATAACTTTCTTGTTTCAAGCAATAAAGACAACTATTTTTTGTTTGATAAGTAAAGGAAAATCGAAATCCTTGACATGAAAAAGATATAGGATTTTCCAGAAAAAGCCGATTTTAACTTCTTACGCTTCTACTAAAAATTTAATGTGTTTAAAAGACATCAAAATATACAGGGTGATTCAGAACTTATCCAAAAAAAAATTCTGGATGCACAAGGGACCCTTACAAATACATGTGTAAAGAAAAAATCAAAAAGGGCAGTTCGAAAATTATTTAAAAATACACTTCGGTACGGCACTGGAAACTGGTCCACTGTAAAACCTGTCCTCGCACAATGCGACCGGCATGGCGGTGTGATAAAAACGGACAAAAACTTTCGCAAGGAAAGAAATAACTAGAATTTTATAGCACCTATTTTATATCGGAAAATTCAACTGCTTTTGCCTTTATTACTTAATAAAATTGATTTGTGTTTTTAAATAATAAAAGCATTTGACATATCCGATGTTACAACAACAATTGTTCAAAATTTTATCCACCAACGTGTAAACATATTTGGGTCCGTCTTACTAAGTTTATACGAACTAAGACAAATGTTGTCTTGCTTCACCATAACACAAATGCTTCGCCATAATACAAATGTTGTCTTGCTTCACCATACATTAAAACGATATCCATCAACTTCGAGTTGCTATAACGCAAACCATTTTTGACTACCAACTACTAAAAAACTATAGTCAACACCAAAGATAATAGGTAAACACTATCGAAACGACGATTGCAAAATCGGATTTCAGTATTTGGAATCGCTGAGGCCACGTGGCTCTCCACGCGTATTGCGAATGACGCTAGAGATTACAGCTGTCCAGCTATGTAGTGATTAAATGTACTATAACTTCAATAATTTTTTTCTCGGAAACTATAAGGATTTAATTTTTTTTATGATATTGACTTCATTTCTCATGCCCAAAAGTATTTGGATAAATTGTGAATCACCCTGTACATATTTTTGTTTTCTAGAGTACTATGAAAGACAAAACGCATGACATACGTTTCAATTTGACACTAGCTGTTATTATTGTTATAAATATGCAATTTTTTTAATCAATAATTTAAGAACGTTGTACCTAATAAAAAAATAAAACGAATTCATGAAATGTGTTATTATTTCTAATTAGTATTGCTAATAGTAGTAAAAAAAATTGTTGGATATTTTGTGCTGTATTGACTTTTATACTATTAAACTTCCTTCAATAGATATTTTGAAAGCGTTCAGAGAAGAAATTTTAAATGATAGCTGAAACAAGCTAATAACCTTTTATACAATAGTAATATCATCTAATTCACAATTAAAAATGACTAGATTTTGTCAGAAAAATAGCAGCGACGTATTTAAAAAAGTAATCTGGTGATGGCCCCTCGAAGATGAAACGTTGTATTGCAAAAATGTTGACGGCCTTGGATAGAGCGAAAAAAGTGGCAAATTTGTTTTCAAATAAAGCCAGAAAAAAAATTAAATGATTTTGCAAAATTTCGGGTTTTTCCGGATATCTCCGGAACTATCCGGTATTTTAAAACTTTCTAAACGACATATTGTTAGGTATAAGAAAACAACTTTTTTCTAATTTGAGCCACCTCGTATCTCTTACCGTTTCCTAGGTCCTAATGCTATCTCATCCTTATCTTGGGCATACTGTATATCTACAGACTGTCTATTATATGATGGCACAGTCCGTTACTGCTAGGATTTTTATCACAAAATCACTGATTTAATGCCCTATTGATTGGCCTAATACTCTTTTACGACATATTGTTCTAAAATAACCGGATAAACGATCACCTGAAGTCTGAAGTTATGCTACAGACTTAATAAATACTCCCTACACATCCATCGCTGTCTATTTTCTCATTATAAATATTTTTTAATCATCATTCGCAATTTCTCATCAGATGCCATAAATGCAACTATAATTACCTTAATTAGACACACCTTCTAGTACGTTTCTTTTTAATTTTAGAATCAGAATATGTTTGTTTCATTACATCGCTAGCATTACTTTACATTAATAAGATTCCAAAGCAATTCCACTGCATTGCTGAACTTAACGAGTTATACGAGATAAATTGACAACAAATATTCATACGAGAGCAAAAGCACACAGAAGATCCAGTGCACTCTCCTCCACTATTTCATTATCAGTTGTATCAAAGGGTAATTGAGTTCTTTGTGATGGAATGCAAATTTACCTTCAGCAAGGATGTGCTGCGCTGTACAGGGGAAAGAATTGATTCGCTTTCAAGTTGAGTTAAATATTTATCATCTCTCATTCTCTTTGTGGTGTCGAGCAGGCTGAAACTCGCGATAAACCGGTTTTCTGTTAGCACTGGTTGAAGAAGTTCGTCCATTTTACTGTAACAATAAATATAGATTGAGTCGAAATGATAATTCATGCCAATTTTAGTTTTTGTCTCTTGAAAAGTCGGTGTACAGTACCGACCATTTGAAAGTGGACGACTCTTATAAGCAAATTGTCTATAATTGGCCTTTGTGAAGCTGACTTGAAAATGTGAGGTTCAAAGCGGCTGTCATTATATCAAAAATGTGTGTCTATCATACTAGTTCTATTGAGCATTCCATTTTTCTTTGAGTTTAAATATGCTGTTCTTGCATACATGCAGATCATCTGCAATGACCAACCATTCTGAAGTAAAGTTATAGCTCTCATTTTCTCTGGTTCCGTTAAACGCGGCATCTTAAATTACCAAGAAATTTTTTCGAATTTTTTATTATCAAGCTAATAATATTATTGTTTAATGGATTATACTTTTTTGAAGAAAAAATGTCTCTACTTTTTTTTCGAATTCTGCGTAGTTTAGTTAGAAATAATTATTTTTTAAATAATGTATGGCACAGAACAGTAACTTTTTTTTAACATTTTCATATAGTAGGCATCGTTCATGGTGACAGTTTCATTGTAATGATAATGATTGTCATTTTCGCGTACTATCATTTAAATTCTTACGTTTCTTTATTTTCTTAGTTGTTATCTTTGTGCTAGACTTTGGCATTTCATTCGATTTTTTTACAACCATGAATATGCCAATATGCATTTTATTTATGGTTTCTGGCAGCCCAGAAAGAGTATCGGCAACGTTTCTCTGATAGAAGGCAACCTTATGCAAGATTGTTTTGGAAAATTTATGCAAGAACGATGGAATCAGGAGCCCCAACACCAAGATATCGTGAATTTGGCCGTCCAAGGAGGCAAATCGAATGAAATGCAAAGTCAAGCACAAAAATCAGAACTAAGGAAATAACGAAAGTAAGAATATAAACGATAACACGCGACAATCATTAGTATCATTACAATGGAACTGTCACCATGAAAAATGTGAAAATGTTAAAAAAATGTTATTGTTCTGAACCTTACATTATTTAAAAATAATTATTTGTGACTAAACTACGTAGAATTCGAAAAAAAAGGTAGACATTTTTTTCTACAAAAAAGTATAATCCATTAAAAAATAATATTATTAGCTTAATAGGGTAGTTAGAAAACTATTCTTATTTATAACCGATTTTGATTAAGCTTATGATAGTTAAAGATCCTTATGCTTTGATTATTACCTACAATTTTCATTCCATTAATCGGGAAGAAAGTTATTTTTAAAAATATCCAAAGAATAAGACCCCTTTGGAGGAGGTGCTCCGGAGGACCAATGTTTATAGGAACTTTTTTACTATTAGTTCTACTTTCGCCTCCTTAAATTTTGTACCAACTTTTCCAAATACCCTGTGTAAAGAGACGTACAGAGGATAAAAGTGTCGTTGCCATAATCTGAACCATTGCATAAAACATACAAAAAAAAGAAAAGATTTTTTCGACAATGATTCCTACAGATTTTGATAAAAAATCTTGCTTTTTGTATATTCTGAACAGAGGATTCAGCCCTATATTCTTTGTATAATTCACGTAAAGTGATCCAGCAGTAAGAGAAGCTATATCTGTCTAGCCTAATTGTTTGTGGGTTTCACAATACACTGTAAAAAAATAAATGTAGAATCTTGCAGCAGAATTAAGATATTATTCATTCATAATTGAAGAGCAAAGGGGAAAAAGGGGGAATGTCACAAATTAGTCCAAATTGAGTTAGTGGTGGCATCTGTTAGAGAATAGTTCAAACTTGATATCCTCCTGTGTAAAAATGTAGCATGGTCACAAAAATAAATAAGTGCAAATATATACAGGGTAGCCCATCGAAAACGTACCGCAAGACATTACAGGGTAGTAAAGAACATTTCGGCAAAATCCAAAAAACAGGTCAAATTTGTTTCTGAGGGGGACAACTTTTGGCTCAAAAAGCATACCAAAATCTTCAACCCCCTAAGTGGGGGTGCTATCCCCTAAATTTTTTCAAATGAGAATGGGGGTCAAGTGGGGGTCATTAGAAAGGGCTTTTAATTCTCTATACATCGATTCTTACTTTTTGAAAATCGATTCATTATTTTAGAAAATATGCAGCTTTGAAAATACGAACAATATTTTCGACGAGAAATGCGAAAATCGATTTAATTTTACTTCAAAACTTACGGTATTAATCAAGTAAATGCTGAAAATGTTGTCCGCCAATTTGCATAGAATGATACGGGTTGTCTTCAAACCGTTGTAGAACATTCTGGAGCACTTGCGGTGTTACTTCGCGACATTCATTAATGATTCGTCCTCGCAGATCTTCCAAGGTATCAGGTGGAGTGCTGTAAACTTTGCTTATAATGTGCCCCCAGAGAAAGAAATCTAAAGGATTTAAGTCAGGTGACCGAGGGGGCCACTCAATTGCATCTCTTCGTCCTATCCAGCGTCTTGGAAACGACTCATTTAGGTAATTGCGCACATTGAGCGAGTAATGTGGAGGAGCTACGTCTTGCTGGAAAATCAGTTCGTGTTCATTGTAAGCAGGGTCGTCCTCTATGATATTTGTTAGAGCTGGGTCGATGACATTTTGTAGTAAATCCAAGTACATATCGCCTGTCAAATTTCCAGGAAGGAAAAAAGGACCTACAATGGAATTTCCAAAAATACCGGCCCATACATTCAACTTCTGGAGGTGTTGGGAGTGTGTCTCATGGAAAATCCTTGGATTGGTATCAGCCCAGTAACGACAATTATGGCGATTCACTAAACAATTCAAGAAGAACGTACACTCGTCCGAAAAACACACATTAAAGAGGAAATTATCGTTTATCGCTCATTCAGTCATTATTTCGCAAAATTGCAAACGACGATCAAAATCGTCTTCATTTAGCTCTTGCACTAGCCGAATCTTATAAGGATGGAATTTGTATTTTTTTAATATTTGTTGGACACTTGTACGACTCACTCCTGTTGCAGTAGCCAATTGCATTGTACTCAGCGTACTATCCATTGCCACTTGCCCCAATACCGCTATTTCCGTAGCTTCATTTAGTACCGGATTTTCAACCTGTCTCTTTTTGTTATGAACGGAGCCAGTTTCGCGAAATTTGGCCACCAATTCGCGAACAATTTTTCCAGACGCATGTTTCTCAGGATGCCGTTGGTTGAACAGTTCGGCGACCCGATTTCCGCATTCATTGTTTTTGAAAAAAAGCTCAATAATTTCTACTCTTTCTGGAATTGAGTACACCATAATTAATCAATTTAAAGGACTCGGCAGTATTGGTACTCTTCAACTACAAGTCACAAGACAGTTATCTATCAACTTCTTGTGGCCTATCTAAATACGAAACAGAAAGCGGACAATTTTTTGCTCACCAAAATCAGGCTAAAGAATTCGCAAATCAGAAAAAAAAACAGCAAATACTTTTGAAGGAATTTACCAAGTTAATACCGTAAGTGTTGAAGTAAAATTAAATCGATTTTCGCATTTCTCGTCAAAAATATTGTTCGTATTTTCAAAGCTACATATTTTCTAAAATAATGGATCGATTTTCAAAAAGTAAGAATCGATGTATAGAGAATTAAAAGCCCTTTCTAATGACCCCCACTTGGGGAATAGCACCCCCACTTAGGGGGTTGAAGATTTTGCTATGCTTTTTGCGCCAAAAGTTGTCCCCCTCAGAAGCAAACTTTACCTGTTTTTGGATTTTGCCAAAAAGACAATTACCACCCTGTAATGCCTTGCGGTACGTTTTCGATGGGCTACCATGTATATACTTTGAAAAAACGAGAAATGTTAATATCCTCCAAGGGAAAAACGGGGAATGTCCATGTCGAACGAACTAGAAATGAGACTTGTTCACGTGGTATACGTACAACGTAAATATTTAGATAATTTAAAAAATTATAAACAATCAAATTATTTTTATTAATTGCTGTCTTTTAGATCTTCTACCCATATCTGAAGAGAAATATAAAAACTTATAAGAGCTTAAGCGCTTTGTTACGAGCTTATTTTTAGTATTACTATTTTATTTAAATTCATATCGGTCTCTCTTAAAAAAAAATAAATAAATATAAATAGCTAGGTAATCATGTAAACCACAATAGAATTGCAATCTCCCAGCCACAAATGAAAACTTTAAATTAGGGTATTTATTTATTTCCTATCTTAAACAAATATTATGGTATGGTTTAACTTGTTATATTTTTCCAAAAATATTAAATTTGTTTATTAAATTGTCGGCGGTAGGTAAATATGAAGTTCCCTGTCGATATACGGCCGAACGGACTTTTTCATTCCTCTTTTTTTGGTCTCAGGCATTTCTTACTTCCTCCTGGGCTCTTCGTCGCGAGAGACAAAAGAGAATTGTCGACTTAGCAGCGTGTGTTTTCATTACGATAAATATCGCTTCTGCGGATCTTGCTGCATTTTGTGGGCAAAAATTTGTTCTGTTAGTTCTGGCGAATCCAGTGTCAACCGGTGTTGGTTGGATTTGTGCCCATAAAACTCGACATAAGGTACCATTCACCACGAGGCCTCCCTACAGCAAAGGCCTCGTTCTCGTAATCGTCCTCGTCCTTGTTTCAATTGCACCTCATTATATTCGCACTCTTACCCTCAACGTCACCTTCTTCGTCGCTATTAGTGTGCTGGATGCTTTCCTACTTCACTCTCATATACCGGGTGATAAATTGACATTGGAAGTCCAAGGTATTGTAACCCCGGACCTTGGTTAAACAACGCAGGCTTACTCCCCGCTTTGGCTGTATTATTATCTGCACTGGAGAGCAGTCTCCCTATCCAAAACTCGCCTTACATAACTCCTAGTTGCTGCCTGGCTTCATGTCCTTTTGTGGATGCTCCTGTATGGTTGGAGTAGTAAATCTTCCCCTGCATAATCATTGGAACCTGTCACTGGTGCTGCAGAAACCGCTCAGATAAGCCTAATTTTAAGTTATGCAAGTCACGTTATTTATAGTAGTTAATCCCTTTCCAATCAGGCTTGCTCTCATATAGTGTATATCTACATATATTTTACGCTATTTTTTTGTTGGAAATTTCGCTTACGTGGTAGCAATTATCACCGCCTATTTTACTTATTCCATCCCGCTACCTGATAATTACGTTACTCACCTTAATAGATATTACTACTTAGTACTTACCCTGGCAGTTTTTTGTGTTATTTAGTTTGGCGTACTGTTAGGTGACTTATTAGTTAATTTGTTAATAAGGTACATACATTATTCATTTACAATTCTTGCCGACATTTTCCCTGTTCTTTTATTATAGTTTATAAGTTTACATTATTTCATTATAGGTAACGGTAATCCTCAATGAAATTTAGATTCACTTACAAAACTTTTAATAATATTCATTCTTTGTTTACGCTGAACTCACCGATACTTGCCCTTGTTACTATTTAAATGGCCTTTATTCCCTTACGCTTTATTTAACATTGTTTCCATACAATCTGAAGAAAATATTAATAATATTTATACGATTAGGCACTTAATTTGGATTATAAAACATAAGTTTTATGTAATTTATTTCTTTGGAATTTTGTACACCAAACCAATAGCGCTATCGGGGAGGGTTATCTTTACCTGTTACTATTTAGATTACGTATTGCCCTTTTCTAACCAATATCATGACTGATTAGATATAGCAAATTATTTGTAAGAATATTCTTATGTTTTGTAACCACTGACCTATCTTTCTTTGAACATTCCCCATTTTTCAGTTGTATGTTAATAAATATTTTGTGACATTCCACCGTTTTCAGTCGTATTTTGTGAGTTTGTTACTAATTCAACATATTTTTTTAATAAAATAAAATATTTGCCAGCATTACTTCATGATTGTTTTAATCATAGATTTTTTAAGGTAATTTTGAAATTAAAAACTATATATTTAAATAACAAATGTGTACCTACACAGTTGCAAAGTTTAAAAAGCTTATTCTGAACAAACATGTAAATGTGACATTCCCCTTTTTTCCCCTGTGCTCTTCAATTGGTGTATTAAAAATAAATTACATCTGCTCCCACTATAGTAAATAGACTATTAATAATAATAATTGTTTTTGAGGAGGTAAGTGGATTTTACCGTAGAAGTGAAAAAAGCGATTTCTAGTTATAAATGCATATTTTATGAACAAATAAATAGAAATATTTGATGAACATTACATTTTATTAATTGTTATGAATGAACATTTATAGTAATTGTATATTTATAAAATCTGGATAATTATTTCCCTCGCGTTTACTAATTGTCACATTTTTCTCAAACTGATTTGACCGCTCCATTTCAGTCACCGGAGGAGACTCAATATTACCTGACTGATTCATTAAAACAGCATGATGCGACGTACTACTAAAATCTTGAGTTGAAGTCTCATTGTCAAGAATCCTGTTGGCTATTTCATTTTTGTTACTTAAACTGTCAGCAACATAACTTTCTGCAATTGTGTCTGATTTCCACTCACCATGTTTCTTGATTGCTAATGCATCAACTCCTATATTAACCAGTAACGTTTCCGATGTTCTTCGGAATGAATGGTCTGTATATGTCTCAGGATGTTCTAGTTTCAAAAATTGTGCAATGTTATTAGGAATCATAGAAAGGGTATTCTTGCCGTCTGGTTGGTTGTAACATCTACCTGCTTGATAGCGCATAAAGAAGCGTGAAATTTTAGTTTCAATGTCCAATCTAATCTTGATATATTTCTTGAGAATTTCTAGGTGAGAAACGGAATCCAAATGAGAAATAATTGTAAACGTACGTGACATTCCATTTTTAGAATCTGGAATTGTAACTACAATAATGTCATCGAAATTTTTGAAATTGACGTGTCCAAAGAAAGTTTGCATAACTCATCAGAACGACATGCTCCTGCAATGCCTAAGACCGTCACTAACTTCATTAGTAAATACGTGTTATCGGGTGCCTAAACGAGAAAATCGTTAACTTGTTCTCTTGTAAATACGTTTGACATTTTAGGCGTATAGCTGTCATCCTTACGTTTCAAAAATGCTCTCATCTTGGAGTATTTTGATATATTCACGTTCTTCTCTATACAAATAGTTGATTTAATCATTAAGTATTCACTCCACAAACTCGCCGGTAACTTTGACTTCTCCATGAAATGTGCTAGCAGTGACAATTCACCAGTATTTTTGTTCTGGAACCATTCTTTGAAATTTCTACATGCTCATTCGTAACGCACTTTCGACTTCTTCGGCAATAAAAATTCGCATGCGGCACTTTCTATTTGAAAATCACTCATTTGCAACTTTTATGCAGCTTTGTTTATAAACACCTTAGAAATGACAAAATCCAAACAACCAAGGCGACTTTGCAAGATTTCGAATAATGTCAAAATTAATTGATTAAGAAATGTCAAAAAATAAAACATAATCTTTAATTCATGAACCATAAAGAACTGTTATACACCACGCAGCAGTTAAGTATAATTTACCAGTCTCGGACTCTATTGCGAGCCCTCGCTCTGCTCGGGCGCAAAATTATTCTCGACTGGTAAATAATACTTGCCTCCTTCATGGTGTAATAGTATATTATTCAACGAGCGTATAATGATGGGTATTATTCACGAGGTGAAGTTTACGGCCACGAGCCGCAGGCGAGTGGCCTAATTCACCGAGTGGATAATAGCCATTATACGGGAGTAGAATACTATACTTTATCCACGACTACTAAATATTTTTGTTGAAGTTTTTTTTGTTTTTAGTTCATTTTTTAACACAATTTAACACAAAATATCAAAACACTGAGAAATCTATGCACACAAACAATAATGTTGACAGGTTTGAGTCAAATTTGTTTTGTTTTAAAAGCTACTTAGATTTATGAAATGTTTCGAAAAACATGGTATGTTAAGCAACAGATATACGACACGCACAAACGAAGTCGCTGATGGCTCAGTGTAGATGCTCCTTCCCTCCCAACCGCTGGTCCCGGGTTCGAATCTGGTCTAGGAAAATTCATTTTTTTTTATATGTACAGCACTGAATTGAAAATATTTAGTGGTTTACACGATAAAATTTAAAAAACCGACTCTTTGTAGCAGAACAATATAATATTATAGCTAAATCAAGGAAGCATCTGACAGTAGTGATTAATGACTCATTAATCACTGCCGTGATTAATGGGTATTAATAAGGTCGAGCAAACAGACGTATAATGGGTACATTATACAATAGTCGTGGATAAACAACTATTAAATGCTGCCTAAACTACTTAGACTATAAGCTTAACAACAGTATTTTTTCTCAGTTTTCTCGAAGATTCACATGAAAGCTATTAATTGTAGAAAAGGATGTTGTTTGTCCTTCATATATTTACAATCCGCAGTTTATTTCTATAATATGTTCCACAAAGATTTTTACGTTTGCATCATTCCAAAAAGCGTTTGATGCAATCGTTTCAAACTAATTTTGAGGTAAAAGTATTCGTACAACAGTCAAAATCTCAAAGAGAACTGAACTCCTCATCGCGCCCTCCCAAGAACTTAGCGGAAATAACATAATTCGAACAACTACAAGGCAATAACGCCGTAGTTGAATCGAAGTTCTCATCAACGGTTTAAAGTTATCTCAGTTCGTAGTTCTGATATGATCAGGATACTTTGACATTCGTCATCCTGACAGAGCTAACTTTATAATAAGTTGGTAGTAGGCAAACTTAGGCATAGGCGGTAATGATCGGATGAGTTTCAGCTTATAAATTATAACGGACGGATATCTCGACTAAAGTTATGATAAATTGGTAACTCCATGGGAAGCTCCGCTTGTACAGGGACGACTCAGAGTAGAGATGTAGCGGAAGACGTCAATGAGTAAGTTCTATACAATGAATACGAACAAGTTTTGTCATCACAAATCAATTATTTTTTATATACAACGCGTTCCTAACCTTAGATACTCACAAGTAAAGTTTTTGCCGAAATTATAATTACATCCTCATAGTGAAATATCTCTGGTTAGGTAAAACTAAATTTATAAATTTAACACTTTGCTGCAAACTTTAATGGCGTATTCTACCGATGAAAATAATAAACTTTTGCCCTACAAAAATTTTTGATAGGACGCTTCCCTATGGAGATACAGGATGTTAAAAGTTTCAAATATTTATATTATTTTTGCTGTAACTTCACTGACAAAAAATATTTAGTGATAGAATTTGGGAGATGACATTTTTTAGTAGGGACTATTTTTTTTCATGGATAACTTATTTCAAAATACACGCCAGTGGCGTAGTTATTGAGGGAGTAGGGGACCTTTTTGAAAAAAATCGTAAGTCACTGGGTTTTTAAATAATTTTAAATGTTTTTGAAATGTTCAATCAATTTGTGGCAATAAAGTATTCGTGAAATTTACTGGTCTTTAGATAATTGGGAAACCAAATAAGAAGATATTTAAGTAGGTATATATTATGTTGCTAGTTATCATATTTTACAATGAAAGAAATGCGTTTTATTCTTTATTAGAATTCTATATGCCATTATAAGACCATTGTATACTATATGTGATAGTTAAACAGGTATATATTGGATATAAAACGCGTACTGCTAGCACAGTTGTATAGTGACTATAAATCTTATCCTTTATTAAATTGTTGTATAACTAGTATACAACGTGTTTTATACCCTTTACGAAATAATAACAATAACTATTATTAAAGTGTTCCATATCGTTATTAGAATATCTACTACTGGTTATAAGTTTTATAATAATAATTGTATTAAACTGTTGTATACTCTGTATGAGTTAAAAACATATGACATTAAGTTTTCAGAAATTTTATTGGATAACTGGTTCTAATGTAAACATACATAAAACATACTTTTAAGCATTAAAAATGATCGCTCCCAAAACTGTCCAGTTTATTTTATTAGCAACGATGCACCCGTATTTTCTTGTATTACATGAGAATTTGCACTATAACTCTTCCACCTTAAGAATGAAGCATCCCCTGAAAGATTGAGCTTCTTTCCATCTAATTCTATTTCCTCTGGTTGATTGACTTTATACCCATGCTCTTCTTTGTCACCGTTAACCTTCTGTTCCTCCATCTTATGTAAAATATAACATCAGCGGTTTCTAATAGGACCTACATAATAATAATTTTTAAGATTTAGACAAGATTTACATTTGAAAAAACAAAACAATTACAAGCCATAAAACAGTTAGATACTTACATAATAATTTTCCATTTCACACAACGCGATATGATCATGTATCCCACAAAACATGTGCATATACTGTCCATTTTCATCAAACTAGACGTGTGTAAGTCGATGCACAGCGAGCGGACTGTCGGAAATTTTACTATCATAACCGATTATGCACCGAGAGGTGACGATCACTTAACCATTATAAGATGCGTTTTACACGTTAAAAACGGAAACATATTCAGTATAAGAACGAGTAATTCTGTTAATACAATTGTTATATACAAATTCGGATACTGGTCTTTATACAACAAATCTTCCCTACTATACAATTGGAACATAAAGTCTATAACACTTAATAATGTATAAGTAATTCATTATAACCTTTATTTCATAGATGCATAAGGTGCATTAAGCACATTCCAGTTAAACTCATTGAATAATGAGTATAGAGATGATTGCTTTTTTTAATAAAAGTTGTATATTGGTTATAAAAGTTTTAATATGCGCTATACACATTATTCTAGATAAACAGTTTAATAAGCCCATTTCTTTCAGTGTATTGATCGCTAAATGTGTAGCAATAAATTCAATACCTAATATTTTTGAGAGATTTCAAAACACTATACAACGCCACTGTTTTGTGTGTTGCATAAAGTTAGTTATTTTTCATACAACTAAAAACAGATTTTAATAAAAAAAATATAATATAATAAAATACCAGTACCTAAGTGGCAAGTTGTAGCATAACTTTGAAACTGTCACACATTTTCGTTGCGTTTCTCTGCTAGTTATGGTCCATTACACAAATATTGAATTAGCAGATATACATTTTACATACGGTAGAGTGAATGGCAATACTAGACAAGCTGAACAGACTTTTCCAAATTGACGAAGGAATACTTTTTCAAGCGTTCACCGTCGAGTTCACGAAACTGTATGTTTGTCGCTACCAAAACATCGAGCAAGAAAATTTGGAAGAAAGAATTTTGAAATCTGTAGACTTCAGACATCAGCAGTCTTGGGTCTATCAGTTGTAACAATCTGGAACGTCTTACGTGAGCAGCAATTACGCCAATATCATGTCCAGTGAGTTCATGCATTAATGAAAATGACTATCAACCGAGGATTGAATTTTGTCAGTGGTTTTTACAGCAATGCGAACAGTCTGATTTTCAGTTAATGTCGTAATAACCACCAACGCAACGGGCGGATGAAAATCCCCATATTATTTCCGAACATCGGTATCTCCAACACCTTAATTGTTTTTTATTAAATCCTACCTACCTGGTAGGTGTCAATGTGTCAATATGTTACTTATCGTGGTCACAAGTCTGTCGAATACATTAGTCCTTCTGGTGTCCATCGGGGGTCCATATTGGGTCTTCTCTTCTTTAATATTTTTGTCAATGACATTATGGATGACTTGGATGTCCCCTGTCTGATGTATGCAGATGACTTGAAGATCTTTTCAAGTATTGCGTGTACTGAAGATTGCATAAAATTACAGTCAAATTTATCGAAAATATATGAGTGGTCCACTAATAACAATTTAAACTTGAATATACAGAAATGTTGTGTCATGACATTCACCACAAAAACCGCGAAAACATTATATAGTTATAATATAAATGAGCAAATTTTAAACAGGGAAACAACATTTCGAGGCTTGGGTGTAACCTTCGAATCCAATCCAACGTTTACCGATTATATACAGTCCTACTGGCTAATGCATATAAAATGCTGGGATTTATAATGCGAAATAGTCGTGAATATGCCAATGAAAACAGTGTAAAATTGTTGTACATTGCGTTTGTTCGTTCCAAATTGGAGTGTGCGTGCCATATTTGGAATTCACATTACAATGTACATATTAACAATATAGAACTTGTACAACGCAAATTCTTAAAATTTTTGTCATTTAAATTGGATAATGTTTATCCATGTGTTGGTTTTCCTCATGACAATCTCCTCAAAAGATTTTCTCTAACATCATTGAAGGATCGAAGAGACTAATTTTCACTTTCTTTTCTTCATAAGCTATGTCAGGGTGTTATTATAGACAGCTGTGATTTCATTAGTTATTTATATTTTCGTGTTCCTCGTGCAACATTCAGGCATGATCAGTGTTTTTATTTACCAACTCCTCGTACGCATGTACTCAAATACTCTCCTATATACAAAATGTGCAGTTACTATAATAACCATCAAGAGTCTTTGGACCTATTTGCAAACGTGTCAACTAATAATAATCATTGAGTGAACATGCATTATATTCATGATGTTTTATATAGGTTAAGTATGTTAGTATACATCTTTTTTTTTGTATTAAGTTATTTAGATATTAAATGTATTGTACTTTTTTGTTTTTTACCCATCCTGTAAATGGAATTTTCTGTTGGGTGGTGTATAAAATAAAATAAAAAAATAAAAAATAAAAACATCCATTCCAAGAACAGTTTTCACTGAATGTTTGGGCAGGCATTGTGGGCGATTACTTGATTGGTCCCTACTTTTTATCCAGAACTCTCGATGGTAGAACTTATCAAAGGTTCCTACAAGAGGAATTAAGACCACTTCTAGAAGAAGTGCCATTGAGGTTACGTCAATTATTGTGGTATATGCATGATGGGGCGCCGCCTCATTACAGCCTTACCGTTAAGGTGCGGTTTCGGTGGTGCGTCTGGCGGCTGCGGCTCGCGACTGCGACTGGGCGCAGCTGCTAGTCGCGCGGGGTGGGTGTTTACAGTGGAGCGTCTAGAAAAGCGCGACACACTTGTTAGTCTACGTCTGGTGGTTAATATAATAGGTTCTCATTGTTTTATTTATTTGTTTTAAATAGGGAAATGAATGAGAAAGATCTTATACATTGAATCTAAAAAGATTATGAAGAACAGTTGTTAAAACAAACCTTATTGCACAAGAGGTGTGACGCCCATAATATATACAAACAACGTAAGAGGGAAGGATATTTGAATCTCCTTATTAATGCTCATTTAAAAGAAGATGAAATAAAGCTTAGGGATTTTTTTCGTCGATTAAATCCTAAACAGTTTAATTTTGTTTGGGGAGTCCTTCATAATTAAAAAGAGAGAGATATTTTGGAAGTTCTTCTACTAATATTTCATCTTCATATGCAGAAAAACGCGTCATTTCTCCACTGCGACTGCGGCTAGACTCGCTAGACTGGTCCCATAGGCAGTCGAGTCGCCGACGCTGCGACTCGATCGCTAGCGTTCGCGGCTGGAACGCCTCACAGTTGTCACGTGCATCTAATATGCATTAAAGCAGTAATTTGCGACCAGTCGCAGTCGCTAGTTGCGGTAGCCAGACGCACCACCGAAACCGCACCTTTAGACAGTTGCTGAATAATCCATATCCTAATCACTGGATTGGTAGAGGAGGACCCATTGCTTGGCTGGTTCGTTCCCCCGACCTGAATCCATTGGATTACTTTTTTGGGGCTACATCAAAACTATGGTATATCATACTCCAGTTCCTAATATAGAAGTACTTCGACAGCGCATTGTAGAGGGTTTCGCAACCATATACAATACGACTGTGTAAGACGTTCAATACGGAGCATGCATTGCATTCTAAGGGCAGCATTCTGAACATTTCTTGTGATGTTGTATAGTGTTTTGAAATCTCTCAAAAATATTAGGTATTGAATTTATTGTTACACTTTTAGCAATCAACAGAAAATGGTAAATAGCAACGTAGGTACTTAAGTATCTTCTTATTTGATTTCCCAATTATCTAAAGGCCAGTAAATTTTACGAATACTTTACAAGAACACTTTTACTACAATTTTTTTTTTAAAAGGCCCCTTATTTTATCACACAATCTTTTATGCCAGTGAAGTTACAGGAAAGATAATATAAATATTTGAAACTTTTAACACGCCGTATAATATTTTATTTTATTTTTAGTATTTCAGAAGTGTAATTTATATATTCCACAAAACTATTTTGTATTTGTTTCCTTTTTTATAAAATTACAACAAATACTGAAAGATGTGCAATCGTGTAGCAGATGAACAATTTTTTCTGCATTTTCTTATTCCACGAATTGACAAAAAGTTTTCCAATAACAGGATCTCGAGCCATGGGCAATCACGGAACAACTTCACTCGAAAATGCACGTACTTAGAGAATCAATCGAACCAAATCGCAATTACAACCTCTCAGACAGAAAGTCTGCGGTTTAAACGTCCAACTTTCGCAATTATGAAATGCGAACTTACTAGGGAAAAGCATTCTAATATCCAGGGCGGCTTGTTTAACATTTTTCGTCATTCGAGTTAAGAAGTTCGAAAAGTTCCGATTCCGTATACGGGCAGAAAAATATATTGAATTCATTTTTCCTTATCTCGTGAATTTCTAGGGAAGTTCTAGAAATCGGACTTTTGTTTCACAAGTTTGTACAGCGGCTGGCAAGTGCTAACTTGAACAAAAAGTTTAGTGTCTTTAAAGTATAGAGTTTCTCCGTATTATTGGAAAACAAATCGAAAATACAAATGTGTAAAAAGAATAAAAACACGGGAGAATTTTTTTCTACAAGTTCATTTAGTCATATAAAAACATCACAACTTCACGACGAATCAAATCATCAATGAGCAGAATACAAAGTGTGACGAACGGTAGGACGAAAGCATGTGAATTATAAGCGATATTCGAAACGACAGGCCATTTGGCAAGGTATACATATGCAGCAAGAAGTGCGTCACCCACTACGATAATTAACATTGAATCTTCATAGTCCTACAATAGGTGCAGCTGTCTCAAACTCGATAGTATGGGCCTACTGTGCGGATACAAAAAATTTAAATAAAATTTGGGACACGTGGTGTTAAATGGGATGAGGTAAGCTCCATTTAAGTAATCGAATGTGTTATGTTTGGGATTTGACAGAAACGGCTAATGACGTCATCAATTATATTTTTTCCAGGAACATACCCAATTTTTGTACCTGTTAAAAAGCTCTCTTTTTTTTGTCATTCACACTCTACGTGCACTCAATCCGTGGACACACTACGTAGAAGGGACATTTAACTCATCGAAATATGTTAGCACCACAGGGCTTTTAACCCACTGCAATATACAAGGTGTCTCTAAAGCGACCCTTAGGACGTATTTAAACTGCCAAAACTTTTTTGCGCCACGGTGTATTTCACTTTGGGCTTGAAAAATATGTTTGTTAGTAATGTAAGCAGGGAAAAGTCTATTTCTGGACGTGTAATGAACGATATTTGTTTATTCTGCTTCTTCTTTCTTTGAAATCAAAAACAAAAAAAAATATAACATACATAGAAAAAGACATACAAAGGAAACTTGGAACATTTTAATTTTCATAACAATAGAAATAAAAAAACATGTAGAGTAAGAATATTGGAAAGTAACTGACTAAGTATTAATAGTAACAGCTGCAACTAATGATTTTAGTTTGAATTATTAATGGTTATGTTTATTGTGCAATTCATATTATTGCAGAGGTTTAGTTCTTTTTGAGTTTCATCCTCAGAGTAATAAGTAAAGGGGAGGCCGCATTCCCTATTTCAGTACACATATAACCTCAACCTATTGTATGTTGATAAACAAATGATACATAAGTAAACACAATGGTCCCTGGTACAGTGGCGTACCGAGTTTAGGTTTAAAATCTATCATAATATAAGGAAACCATAAAAATTACACTTTTTAATAGAATAAAATCAGAAGTGCTTGATTATTTAAGATTTCATGTGTAATAAATAGACAATAAATAGGAAAAAGTTAATGGTTTCTTCAAAATCTATAATTAATATTTTAAAAACATTTCCAGAACAAAAGAGTGACTAAAGAAAACTCCTCGATTGAAACTATCATTATACTATAGCTATAGCAATGTCATTGCCTACTATTAATTCTATTATTTCATAGTAGTTCTCGATTACTGGAAGAACATTTATTAAAATAAATAATTTAAATAAAGCTACAAGAAAAGGAGCAAAAATATATTTAATTAAAATCTGCTGGAATATAAACAATGCAAAGAAAACAAAACATATTTGTACTAAAAGTAACGGAAAAATGAATTTACATTGAACAACATTTAATCGTATGGGAAAATAAGCATGTTTTAAATGTACGCAACAAAAATAAGCTGAATTTTGACAGTTCGTCTCTTATGGAACAGGGACAACATGTGATTCAAGATGTTTTATAGCAACATCTATAAAATTTCCTTCACTGACAATTTCTCGAAGAGGGACCTTTGAGTCGGCACAACCATTTCATCAACACTGTGCTAAAACGTATTACCTTCCAAATGTTGTATTAATAGGCACAGCTCCATGTGTGAGACATCGTTTTCCAGTTACTGTTACCTTAATATCTGTAGCACGGAAATGCTTCGACAGACATAATTATCCTTTGAAAAATCATATTCAGATATGGCGAAATTTTCTAGCCACACTGCTCGTATCGCAGGATCTTATGGTATTCTACAAATAAACACAGAGCTAGTATCAGTATCAAAATACAAACATAATAAATTAACAAATAAAATACTTAGGACACCTTACACACTTGTAAGAACGCCCATGGAAACAATGTCAAACTTACTTGTGAAAAGAAGTAGCACATATTTGGCTCTTTTCCTGTAATTGTCGGCATATTATACGCCGCTTTGGCATTTTTATTGAAATTAGATAAAAAAACAGTTTAAAAAGACACAAAACACTGAACTCGGCTAATATCTATTTCACAACAATAGACTGTAATAATGGCGTCCCCTTTAGAACCGTTTAATACCAGGCAATGATGCCACTTACGGCGTTTGTATTGCTAGGAATTTCAATAATGTATTTTTTTTCAGATATTCAAAATCTATAATTACAAGTTGCAAGAAAATAGTGTCGTAGTCTTATGCATATTACAATGTAACTAATTTGTAAGTCGAGGTCAAGAATGAGGTAGATCCTTGTACGATAATCAATTAAAATGACCGCTGTACCTAGCTATAAAGATAAAAATGTACCATTGGCATCAATGTCAAGGACATCACAAAGTACCAATGTTTGTAAATACACATATGTCAACACTTCACTATCGAATGTAAATAAAGGCGTCCCCTTTATTTATTAGTCTGAGGTTTCATCTTGTGAAACTGCATTTATTGAAGCAGCCTCTTCGCAAATCTTTTGATTTTCTCGAACGAATGATACAGTTGTTGTTGTATTTTGCAAGTAAGCAGGGTTATAAACAGTTTTCGTGATACCTCAATTCTTCTTTGTATGGATTCTTTTATACCGGGTGATTCAGTTTGATATTCGTGGTCTTAAATATCTTTTATTTTAACAAATAGCTATAACAAACCTAATATATTTTTAAATCACCGCTCAAACTCTATCAAATGACATTATTAGATCGTCTCCATGGTAACATATATCAAAATTGCTATAGTCAACTGTTTTTATTCAAATGTCACACTATATATTTTTTTATCAATTCAGAAAGATATTTTTTTCTGCGTTCAGCTATATAAGGAAGTCTATAGTTTCATTAGAAATATTGCTAGAAAAACAGCAAAAAAGATTAACCGTACTTTCAGTAGCTTTAATCTGAAAAATGATAGCGAGCTGCGGAAACAATTGAATTTTGACGTTTCTAAACAACGATTTGTCAAAATAATTGACATTTTGTACCTATCTATTTTATATATAACTAATTATAACATGAATACTTACAGTAACCAAGTAAAACTAAATATGATTTTAATTTATGGAGTGCCGAAAGAACGCTAAGCTGCCAGGCATTTACACCAACATCGTTTTACGCAGATACAACTTCCATCAGATAAAATTTTCGGAAAGTTAGCCAGGTATTTAGCGGCGGACTTCAAAAGTAGAGTTTTTAAATCCAAAAAGGGCAAGAGATGAAGAACATTCGATAAAGATGTTAAATGGCCTGCTAAATCTCCGGAGCTCACCCCTATAGATTTCTTCCTTTGGCCTTGCCTACAAGAAAAAGTTTACTCTTCGCCTTTAAATGATATTGACGACCTTAAAAACAGAATAAAAGTAGAATATCGGAGATTAAATAGAGAAATACTAGAGTGTGTTTGTAGATAGGGAGGGATAAATAGAGATATTCTGTGTTTGTAAGCAAATGGAGGTCATTTTGAACATTTGAAATAAGTATTGTTTTAAATTGTTATATTATTATTGTATTAAAAATAAAATATGTTACTTTAAAAAACATAGTAACCTATTTCCGCAGCTGGCTATTATTTTTCACGATAAAGCTATGAAAAGTAGGGTTTATCTTTTTTTTGCTGTTTTTCTAGCAACATTTCTAATGAAACTTCCATACATAGCTGAACGCAGAAAAAAAATTTCTTCCAGAATAGATAAAAAAATATATAGTGTGCCATTTGAACAAAAACAGTTGACTATAGCAATTTTGACATTTGTTACCATGGAGACGATCTAATAATGTCATTTGATGGAGTTTGAACGGCGATTTAAAAATATACAGGGTTCGTTATAGCTATTTATTAAAATAAAAGATATATAGGGCCGCGAATACTAAACTGAATCACTCGGTATATCCTTCTGCTACATTGGAAGAACGCCATCCTCCGTGCCTTTTCAGAGTTAATCAGCGCCGCTTTCCACCAACATGGTTGCCGAAGGACGCCTTAATCCATGCCCGGTATATTTTCTGGGATCTTCTAATTTTCTGTAACAATTTTCGGAAGACCATTGATCGTATGACATCCAACGTGTTGATGTTTCGATATGCAACAAATAATCTTCTGCTGTTCATATTTTTATGTCGTAGAGCGCATATTTGCGATAAAGTGTGTAGGACTCAAATGTATATCCTTCATTGGTAATGGTGAAACTTCTTGATGCATGAGTTATCTCATCTCGTAAAAATACGACAAGAAAGCGCTCATTATCTACCACATCGTCTAAATTTAAACGCATTAAATCATCTCTTCGACAGGCACCAATGTTCCCAAACATTAAATTGCTTTTTGTAGTAGATATTGTTCATCTGGAGCTTCATATAAAAATTTGGTTACTTACTGTTACAACTTTGGACTTTTCGGTATATATCTTACAGCTTGACGCTTCAAGAAAGCAATAGTTTTTGGATATTTGTTTACCTTAGCATTTTCTTTTATGGCCAAACAACTTTTTAGCAATGAGAATCGACTCCATAACTTAAAAAACTTCATAGACTTAGTTTTGATATTGTTCAGATTTCACCTTTCAGTAAAAAGTTGATATTCCAGTTCATATTTTGACCTGGATTTTACTACTAATAAATTCGTATTCGCTTGTGCCGCTTGCACTAGGATGTTATCGGGATTTTCTTCGGAGTACATTTTATCGGTATTTTAATTGACAGAAAATAAACAACGCTGACAATACAGTGTTTGGCATGTATGATGCGTTTCTATGGTTACTCTCAAATAATTTCAAAGGTGATTTGTTTTAAATTATTCTGTCAGATAAGGTGCACAAAATGTCGAAAAATGTGTGAAGTGTATTTAAATATTCAAACATTTACTAATTAAAATACAAAATAGGTATATGTTAAATATCAGATAGCATATAGACATAGACTTTCTTAAATATAGTTTACTTTGCTGTATATTCTATTTTAAAGCCATATATTCGGTATTCAGTGTACTGAAAGAATGGGAGATCGGCAAAACTTTTTCCGTACGCTGTTTCTGTACGCTAGCCCGAAAAAGCCCATCTTACATTATTATTAATACATACAATGAAAATAAGGTAGGTATTTTCAAAGAAGTATAATAAAAAATACTATTCAGTAGGTATTTTTTTTCTGAAAATCCTAAGATAAGTATATAAAATAGTTATTTATGGTATTAGTGTGTTACGGTGTACATATATAAGTCACGCTGGGAAATGTTTAGCCCTCGAGGCGAGACGTAACACACGAGTGCCATACAAAATTTTATCCAACACTTTCATAGAATTTCGTTTTAAGAATAAATAAAAGAAACTTAAAATTTCAAGTTGTCAATGTCAGAAAAAGTAATTTAATGAAATGAATGTATTTTTAAATATTACAAAGGATGCGAGTGAACCAAAAACGTGTCTGTAACTAACGTAACGTGTTGTCACTAAACAAACAATATATTTTGAGTTAAAATCACGTTGAAATCCTAAAACCAATACTGAAAAAATGGAAAATGTGGAAATTCCATCTGAAATTTTAGAAAAGCTAATTAGTCCAGTTATTCAGGGTTTTTACCTCCGGAATCTTTATAACTGAACCGATTGACGTGAAATTTTGACTGAATGTGGGGAATGCCTCAAGGAACAAAACTTATATAGTGCCGAAGTGTGCTTTTGCCCTGGGGGTGGTTCTCATCCCTTCTTGGGGAAAGGAAATTTTTACGCAAAAAATTACCACAGAAATCGATAGAGGAGTTAATTTTAAGTAACAAATGTTATGTAAAGTTTTTTGGATAATCCAAAACTTTCCGAGTAAATCGTCATTGAAAATGTTGAGTTTTTACTGAAAAAGTGCTTACTTTCAGACAGTTTTTTGCAAATAACTCTGAAACCATTGGATTTAACAAAAAAGTTATGAACAAAAAGAAAGATAATAAAAAACAAATCTAATGGCATTATTTTGTTTTTCTCTAATTGCAATATAAACCGAGTTATGAATTTTTAAACTTTTGGAACAATGAAACTAAATTGGAATCAGTTAACGTTAAATAACGCCAAAGCGGAAAAAATTAGGAAAAAAACAAAAACTATTTGAATTTTTTTTACTTCGAAAAACCTTTAAAATGAGCTGTTTTAAAAGTCTTTAGAATAAAAAATAATGGAAATATGAACGAAATAACATGATAGTCTAATTTTTTTTAAGAAAAATTTAATAAACAAATCAGTGCCTTTGGCGACGGAATTAAAATTAAATGCAATCCATTTACAGATTTCTTCATTTATATTCTAAGAATATGTTCTGGGTCTTTAGCTCACTTACAAAGCATGATTTTGAAAAAAAAAACTTAATTTTTGAAAATGTTAATTTTTCAAATTTTTGAAAAAATTCAATTTTTACGCTGCAACTTAAAATTTAAAGGACGTACGAAAAAAATATAAGAGTAAAAAAAATGCTTTATTTTTGCTGAAGATTTTGCTTTATTTATTCCTCTAAAATTAATATTAATCGAGATATCGCCATTTTAAGTTATCATATGAATAACAGAACCACCCTTTTCGAGCCCTTTAAACCCTTCAAACTTAAAAATGAAGGGCTTAAAAAAGATCAACTCAACAGTTCACGTAGCCCTTAAAATTCTCTGCAAAATGAGCCTTTGTGCGATTAAAAATCTTAAAAAGTAAGAAAGTTATCGTCAAAAAAATAAACACATGTATAGGTGATAATTTTAGGAAAATTTAGGTCAAACAAGAATTTTGAAGCATTTAGATCTTTTTTGTATATATACGTATTTAGTAGGTGTTAATAAATGTTTATTTAATACGAATACACATTTAAAATCTGCTACTCTTTCAATAATATTTTTTCATTTTATTTTCGAAAGAAGGGGTATTTTTCAAGGGTTGAAAAGTTGCAATCGATAAAAAAGATTTTTTAATCAAGGAATCAATTTTAATTTGATAAAAATGCGTGATTAAAACGTTTCAAGTTGAACATTTTTTTATATTTTCATCCAAAGGGGTGGTTTTTAAAGGTTTTTCCGGGTTGAAAATTTGGGATAAATTAAGTTTCATGTTAGATAGCACATGAAATTACTCATACTGCACAAATAAAACAGATTTGATTACATAAAATGCTTAAATTTGTATTTTTTCTTTTTTTTTCCAATAAGGGGTGGTTTTCACCCCTTAAAAACAAAAAGCACACCTAGCGTATATATAAGTTTTGACATGGGGGTAATATGAGCCTAATTCTAAATTTTGAGAAAAATCGATGCAGTTATAGAAAATTCGGAGGTATTACTATATTTTCAGCTACAGGAACTGGGCTAAATGCGGCTACTGCAGGCATCATTCCGGAAAAATCAAAATCTATATACAACAAAGAACTGAAGGAATTTCAAGATTGGAAAATCAAAGAAGGGGTGAAAGGTGTAAATGAAGATGTCTTGCTGGGTTATTTTTTCAATTTAAGTGAGAAATTAGCTCCATCCACATTGTGGACTAAATATTGATATTACTAAAAAGATACAAGGGGTGCAGCCTCCTGAAGCAAGCACAAGCAAAGGGGCAACATGTTCTATAAATTTAGCACAATCACAAATAAATTATAGTATCATTATTTACAAGTGTTTGATAAATGTATTTAAATATTCGAACATTTACGAATTAAAATATAAAATAGGTATATGTTAAATATAAGATAGCATATAGACTTTCTTAAATATAGTTTACTTTGATGTATATTTCTATTTTAAAGCCATATAATCGGTGGTATAGATATGAAAATAAGGTATATAAAAAATATATAAGCTTACCCCGTTAATTCAAGATTGGCAAATTGTTTTTTTTATATAGAGGGTGTCCGGTAAGTACCTCCTAATCTCTCGGGAGTGTATAGGGGAGGTCAAAATAAAACTAGTCCTTCCTATAATTTTTTTTCCTAATGTGCCCCCTAACGGAGTTATGGGGGGTCAAAGGGGTACCTAGAAATTAACGTTTAGGGTTATAACTTTGAAACCACCCTGTATATTTTAATAAAATTTTCGTACGTTGTATTACACATGGAGCTCTACGATTTGATGCTAAAATCAACTTTTTGCTATTATCAGGTGTCCAGAAACGGACTGGCCCTATCACAATTTTTCTCAAAATTTTGACAGAAGTAATTTTATCAAACTGAAAATATTATTATTAGATACTCTGAAGGTTTTTCTTTAAAAATGGTACTCTTTATTTATTTCGAAAAAATGAACGGTTTGCGAGATAAATCGGTTTTGAAAAAAATTGGTAACAAATACAACAACAATTAAAATTTATTTTTTTACAATAAAATCATTCCCGCTAGTGCCAGCCTACAGATTCACCATAAACATTTACTGGTGGTGAATTAAGGGAATGAATAATGCCGTTTCTTGTAAAATCAACATCTATGACCAAAATACATCTACAAATTATTATTGCTCTTGTCTCCATGGAGTTCTTTTCTATTGTTTTCGTTGTTAGACCCTGTTGATTTTAAAGTACTTGTCAAAGGCGCGTGACAGAATAAAAATTCAATTTTATTGTGGTATTCGTTTTAAGCCGTTAGAAATAACATTTAAAAATGGAAGAATATTCCTGTGCAGAATATGCTGATATGCACCTAATTTATGGGGAAGCATTATGCAACTCCGTGGAGGCAAGAAGACTTTATGAGGAAAGGTTTCCGGGTCGACATTTGCCGAGTCCAAAAACTTTTGAAAGAGTTGATCGTAGTTTAAGAGAAACAGGTAAAAAAAAATAGTGAAAAACGTTAGTGAAACTAATTTCTTCCGAATCCTTTATTTAGGAAGCTTTTTGCCACGCCGTGGTGGAGCAGGAGCCCCGAGGAGAGTACGAGACCCTCATGTAGAGGAACAAATATTGGAAGACGTTGCTAATAATCCTTCAAATAGCATAAGGAAGCTTGCGGCGCAAAACAATGTTACAAAATGGGCTGTACATGAAACTCTGAAAGAACAATTGCTTTACCCGTACCACATCCAAAAAGTACATGCTATGTCTCCAGATGATTATCCAAAAAGACTTCAATACGCCAATTGGTTTTTACAGCATCATATTCGGAATCATAATTTTGGTACATCTATTTTGTTCACCGATGAAGCAGGTTTTACAAGAGACGGCATAATTAATTCGCATAATCTACATGTCTGGGATGAAGAAAACCCTCACGCTTTAGTTCAAACTCGCTACCAACAAAGGTTTATGGTGAATGTGTGGGCTGGCATTATCGGGAATCATTTGATTGGTCCATTTATTCTGGAGCAAAGACTTAATGGTGCTCTTTATTTGCAATTTTTAGAGGAAAATCTAAATATTTTGTTAGAAGAAGTGCCCCTTCAAATAAGAACTGAAATGTGGTACATGCATGACGGTGCACCACCCCACTTTGATCGTTTAGTACGTCAACATCTGACGAATGTTTTTGGTGATCGATGGATAGGTCGAGGCGGACCTGTATTATGGCCACCTAGGTCGCCCGACCTAAACCCATTAGACTTTTTTCTGTGGGGTCATTTAAAAAATAACGTTTATTCAACACCCGTAAATAGTAGAGAGGAACTTCTGCTGAGGCTAACACAGAACTGTGACCATCTCCGCAATAATCACGGAATATTATTTCAAGTGCACCGGGAAAACATTCGTAGGATTAGAAAGTGCATTGAAGTACGGGGTGCTCATTTTGAACATCTACCGAAGTAACATTTAGGTACCTTTGTTCATTGTTGAATGTTCTTTGTTGCATGTCTTGTAAGTAAGTTATTTTTCAAATGTTATTTTTAATTGGTCACTACTTGCTCATAAAGTATAGCCAACCCGTTCAAAGATTTCTGGACTTGATAAAGTTAAAGAAATTAAATGCATGAAATAATATGTAAAAAAAATAAATTTTAATTGTTGTTTTTGTTACCAATTTTTTTCAAAACCGATTTATCTCGCAAACCGTTCATTTTTTCGAAATAAATAAAGAGTACCATTTTTAAAGAAAAACCTTCAGAGTATCTAATAATAATATTTTCAGTTTGATAAAATTACTTCTGTCAAAATTTTGAGAAAAATTGTGATAGGGCCAGTCCGTTTCTGGACACCTGATAATAGCAAAAAGTTGATTTTAGCATCAAATCGTAGAGCTCCATGTGTAATACAACGTACGAAAATTTTATTAAAATATACAGGGTGGTTTCAAAGTTATAACCCTAAACGTTAATTTCTAGGTACCCCTTTGACCCCCCATAACTCCGTTAGGGGGCACATTAGGAAAAAAAATTATAGGAAGGACTAGTTTTATTTTGACCTCCCCTATACACTCCCGAGAGATTAGGAGGTACTTACCGGACACCCTGTATATTTTTTCTAAAAGAATTATAAAAAAAATATTTTTTAAAATATTCACAAACTTTAAGCTGAAGGTGCTCAAGTCTATTTATCCAAATTTTATAAATCTAAAAATGTTTGATAATTAAAAACTGCTTTACTAGATCAAACCACGTGTGATTTCATATTTAATTGGAAGTCTACTACCATTTTGAATGTTTTTAAGTTGGTCATACAACAATGAAACATTTCAAAGCAGAATAAACACCGATTGCAATTTAATTGAACCAACCAACATAAAATTCAACATGATCGAAAACAAAGAAATGGTGAAGCATGTTATAAACATCTTCTATAAATCTCTCGAATATTAAAAAAAATATAGGAATAACCTTGTTGACCAATAAGGCAACAAAAATCTCACTTGAATATAAAAACCGCATTATACGAGATCAAAACTTTCTCTAATCATCGCCTTGTCGAGTCCCATGCGCCTAATTTGGGTAAAGAGGAGGCCAGCGATTGTCAATTTTAAGCAAATGCAAATAGGCGGAAATTTCGGGAGTTTAGCGCAAACACAACGCGGATGTGGGTGGGGCAACAAAAACATTTATGTATGACAAGGGTAGCTATCACCCCGAAACGCCGAGGAATTTAGCCGGTCAAATTGCCGTTCGCAAGTGGCGGTCGCTGCAGATTTCCCTTTAGATGAAATTCGTGATATAACAAATTTGAATTTAATATATACGATATCTACAACGCATCTCGTTGTACGCTGCCAACTGGATTTTATTTTCTCGGATTTAATTCAACCGATTTGGCGTTGGAAATACTTGATAGTGTAACAACATATGAGAAAATAAATTACATTTCTACAGACTGGTGTAAAAATATATTATAATGGAGAGTTTTTGCGAGCTCCATCGTATAAAAAACTATTCCAGAACGCAAAATCAACTTCGCAACTGTGCATCAACAATATTGCTTAAACAAGCTGTTTTGACATTGGCGAAAAGGATGTAAACATTTTGACATTTACAATAAATTAATTAATACAGTGTAAATTTAAGTTTTTCTTCATAATCAAATCAATAATCTGTTAATAAAATAATAGAAATGTGTGGCCCTCATGCACAAGGTATTTAGGGTTAGCAGAGGAGTGTAGCCTCCACTGTATTTTAGCCTATAAAATAGCCTATACAGGGTGATCCATTAACGGTACAGAGCCTCTGTATGACCACGAGATTACTACCCAGGCTTTAGCTTAGGCACGAAAAAAAATATCGATTTCAAATTTTGACCATCACTTCCTGTTTGATCGGAAATGCCCTAAACATTGTTATTTCATATGGAACACCTTGTATATTATTTTTGTTTTCAATTCTGCTGAAGAAACTAACACTAAAATATGTATTATGTCCTATATCTGTCTTTGACAGTTTCCGAGAAAATCGCGCTTTAAAATGTCAAATGTGTCATAAGCTTTCCGAATATGTAATAATATATACCCATCCTGGGTATTAGGTACCTCGAGGACCGTTACCGTCGTGATATTCGTGTTCAGCGACCTCAAAAACAACGAAGTAACGAGTTTCGGCCAAGTTTATATCGAATTTCCACAAAACTCCAGGAGACGACGTGGAAACCGGCCACCCTGGGCACTAGGCACCTCGGAGACGGTTGCCGTCATGATATTCGTGTTCAGCGAGCTCAAAAACCTCCGAGTAGCAAAATTGAACTCATTTCCGTCAATATTTTTCAAGTTATAAATTTCTCTTTTTTTAACTCTTCGAGATGCAATTTTAAAAATTCATTTTTCTTATTCACCCATGCAATTTTCATTTCTCATTGATCACATAGGGTTACAAAGTTTCTGGACGCTCTAACGAATCGAATGCAAAAAACTGCATCACGATCCATCGTACTGCACCGATTTCGGAGGTAAGGCCGTTTTGACAGTTTCCGAGAAAATCGCATTTTAAAATGTCAAATGTCATTTATAAAATCCTTTTGAAAGAAAACAAACGAAGAAAGGGACAAAGTCATATGATATCTTTAACTTATTTTAGAAGTACTAAAGTCAGATATCATAAAAATGTCGCACTTCCGGCACATCCGGAAGATACCGGAAGTCATTTTGAATAGCAAGTAATTGCAATAATTTTAATGAAATGCCCTACAACTAATTGAGAATTCGTATTCTACAAACAATTTCGAATCATTTTTATGTACACTTCCCTATACCCAATGTTCGGAGTTTTTGAGATTAAATGTTTAATGTAAAAATGTCATCTGAAAGATGCAAAAAAATGGAAAACGATACAATCAGTCAATGCATAGATCAGAGGTGCCTAGGAATCTTAATTTTAATATGGTTGCTATGACAGGCTTTTGGTTTTAGACGCCATCTTAATTTCACATTTTGCTGTTACATTTCACGTTTGGTCGTGGTGCTTATTACTTCTTTTTTATTTAAAATGCCAGTTTTTACTCGCGAAAATCAAATAAATATGTTACTAGTATATGGAGAAGCGAGAAAAAATCGCAGAGAAGCGAAAGCTTTGTACAGGCGACGATATCCAGATCGTGCACAGCCACATGAGAAATATTTTCCTTGGCTTGAACGTCACTTAAAAACAGAAATACTTGAGGAAGATCCTAACGAGTTTATTGTTGGTGAAGAGGCGGAGATTAATACTCTGGTGTGTATTGAGGTAGATCCGACTACTTTAGTTAGGCAAACTGCTGCTAATATGGGAATTGGACGGGAAAGCGTCAGAAAGGCTTTAAAAAAGCTCAATGTTGAGCCATATAAGTACCAGGTACACCACCATCGTTGTGAAGCCGATTACCAACGGAGAGTGGAGTTTTGTAATTGGTTTATGATGCAGCGACGCCCAAATTTAAGTCGGTTTATACTTTTTTCTGACGAATCACGCTTCACAAATTTGGGTATGTTCAACAAAAATAATTCAAGATATTGGGCAAAAGAAAATCCCCACTTATTTAGACAAGGAGCTTTCCAGGAAAGATTTGGAGTTAATGTGTGGATGAGAGTAATTGGATTGGAACCCGCATCGTTAGACCATTTTTCTTTTAAAATCCACTAGCAGCAGGGTAATGGATCCTTTAAATCAAGAGTTTGAAGATCGTGGGATAGGTACATACGAACCAATTAGATGGCCAGCTAGGTCCTGCGATATCACTCCCTTAGATTTTTTCTATAGGGGTCACATTAAAGAAGTAGTGTACAGAACACAACCTGCTGATCTACAAGATCTCCACTATCGGATTATAAGGGCGGTGAATAATATGTATAACTCCTGCTCAAATGGAAAATGCGTTAAGGGAATTCGAAAACAGGATTCATGTCATCAAATGAATGATGAACAATTTGAACACTTAATTTATGAATGATCTGTCGCATTTTTCTTTAATTTCTTATTCTGTTGCCATGTTTTTTAAAATAGATATTATTGTTAATGACTTTGACCTTAATACTAATATTTAAATAGATGCAAATATGGCATCTAAAAACAAAAGCCTGTCATAGCAACCAAATTAAAATTAAGATTCCTAGGTACCTCTGATCTATGCATTGACTGATTATATCGTTTTCCATTTTTTACGCATCGTTCAGATTACATTTTTACATTAAACATTTAATCTCAAACACTCCGAACTTTAGGTATAGGGAAGTGTACACAAAAATGATTCTAAAATTGTAGAAGAAAATGGCTATAACATTCATAGGCCGTTAAAAAAGCGAAATTTGCCTGAAAATAATATATTTGACAGTCTGTAACTCCGTTGTTTTTCAACGAATCTTGACGATTTTTTTTAACTTAAAGCTCTTTCCATAAGCTTCCCGAATATGTAATAATATTGTTATGTTTTATATAAATGAAAGATGTATTTATAAAAATAGCAAAAATTTGTAACTGTATGAAATTTAAAAACGAAACTACACAACTGTCAAATTTAAAACATAATTTGAGTTTGCACACTCCAGAAATTATGCAAATAAGCTCATGTTATACAATTAAGTAGCCCAGAACGCTAAAGAATCATCCCAAAATGCTAATAATTCAATATAAGTTCTGGCATTAGGATATTTGGAGAATATTGTAAAATTTAGACAGTACTGTGGCGGAAATAAAAGTTATTACACATATAGGTTCGAAACATGCTATCAAACCAATAAATAAATAAAATATATAGTACCTTAATGTAGAATGTATATGTGGAATCAAACTCATACGTTATTGAAAGCAGTTATGTGACGTAATATCATTGACAGGTATAGCTCCGTTACAAGTTTGAAAATTTCTTTGTGTTGAAATGTTCCTGAATTATAAAATCATGTATATAATGTGTAAGAGACTCTTGTTAGCCCTTTTAAGAAAAGTAGTGCCCAATCAAAGGTCAATTTGTTGTTTAGACTGTATAAATGTTCCTCGGAACGGGATGTTGAAAACTTGTGTTCATTTCTACCTAAAAAAATGCATAAAGACTGTGTAAAAAGTGATGTATAGACCGTAGTAGGGTTATAGAAAAGACAGGCATGCAGAAATTTAGTCCATGCATTAAAATAAAAGTGTAATTTGGTAAAATGTGCAACATTGCAGTATGAACTACAACATAACCTAGCAAGGTGAAAGTGGTATCAAAAGATACAAAGGACATAGAATTCAAATATAAACAGTACATGCAGTCAAAATTTAAGTAAAAGCTAAAATAAGTAAAATAAGAATTTCCAAAATTACAGTTTATTGTTGCCATAGTAACATTCGTTTGTTTTTGGTTTTCTATTTAATCATTGCGTGGGATTTAGTAGCCCAGTTCATTTTTGTCATCGAGAGAACTCACATCGAAAGTAGTGCTCCTGAAAACAATAGAAAAATGTTTATAACAACCAAGTAACAAAATATTTATGTACTTACGTAGTTAGCTGGTGAAACGTCAAAGGGGACGGTGCTGTCATAAATCCGAATGGGACATTTCTCGAACATACATCCGTCCGAATACACTAAAGTTTAAAAACAACAAAGTTCCGAAATAGTCAACAACAAATTGATTTTAATATATGTGAAAAAAGGTATTACAATTACAAAATAGTGAAGTAAAAATAAGTGCAGTGAGTGAACGTATGCAGACACCAGAGGATTACGCCGATACCTGAGGATTACAGAGATACCTGAGAGGAGTACGAAAGTGAATAGGGAACCAGTCTACAGAACGTGAAATGCAGCGCGACTACGGCGAGTTGAGAATTACAATTTAAAAAGTAAGTGTCGACACGCATAAGGCCAATTTGTACAAATATATAAAAAGCGCTATATAAATCATAACTCAAAATTTTCCATAAATTTAAAGAAAGGTACCTAAATACATCTAATATAAAATAAAGTAGACATAAGGGGGGATATACCACTGTGTAAATTAGTTTTAAGGATTACAACAGAAGTGTTCATTGTTAAAAATATAAATAGCTCAATTCATAATATATGAAATTAGTGAAAATATCCATCTTTCATTTAGATAACAAAAAAAAAAACCTTTTATAAAATATAATATACAGTACTATGATAAGAACCCACACCCAAGATAAATAAAAAAAAATAATAATCATCCTCTTCTAACTAAAAAAAAATAAAAACATATAATAAAACATAATAATATATAACTATATCACGCGCGTGCGTCGTATATTTCATTTTGCAACTATGGCTAAAAAATTAAAAAAATTCCAGGTTGCAAATTTAAAATTAAAAAAAATTATAGATTTCAATGTATTATTATTATGAAATATACCAAGAAAAAAATCAATGCGATTGTGGAAGATGTTTGGGATCGTCCAGACTAATAATTAGTTAATTTGTTTATAAGGCCATAACTTGTAAACTATTTAACTTACCGATTCCAGATTTCGTGTGAGTTATTAGACAGTGATAAGGAATGAGAGGATGCGATGCCAAAACGTTCTGGTTAATAATGCAGTTTATAAATATTTAATTCAAAAGTCATAAATAAACTTCTTCTGTTTATAACTTTTGATCTAATCAATATTTTTTGACGCTCGAAGGCTAGTTTGTAGGTCTTTTGAAGAAAAAAAAAAGTATTTTACTGTTTTCTCGTGGAAATGAACGGAAAACAGTTATAAACGAAAATCGTGAATTTACTTAAAAATTATACAATTAACCACCCTGTAAACAATCCTCCACCCATTTTTATGACTGAAAACTAACATGTTATTGTACATAATATTTAGCATCTATGGTGATAAATTCAGTTGCCGTAACAAAAAGTCGGGAAATGGTCATTTCCCAGCTCTTTTTCCTGACCTAGAAAGATTTCGTAAATAATATGATTTTAACAATAGACCAATACGGCCCTGTACAGTGAAAATGGTGAGACTTAGGCTCTTGCTTTATAAGGCACTTCTGAATTATTTATTGAGTTCTATTTGTGGTTAAAGTTTGATTCACTCAAATTAAAACACCCCGTATAACTCAAAACTTTCTTTACAATACCTATCTTTTAATTTACTAATTAATCAATTGATATCTAGTAATTGTCTTTTTAAAGAAATGAAAATTATGTGAACACAAAATAATAATTCAAAACTTTTATTTCGTAAAAGAACATTTAGAAAAGGAAATCAATTTTCCGTATAATATTGTCACACGACATGTACTACAAGTTGGCTCGGTAGTGCATAATTTAGAATACAATACTCTGAATATTTTATGACGCAGGAGTTATCCTTCACGAAGTCGACAAGTGGGACGATAAATTCATGTGGTTTTATTGTTTATGAAGAGTTCCAGTCACCAGCTGTGCTGTAAACTTCGATCTCCTACATTGCTGTCGATACACTGTCCTGAACTCTGACACGGGTGTGTCGTAATATGAGTCGCAGGTCGTAACTTTCCCAGTTCAACGTAGCATCCGAAAAATAGGTTGTGAATTTATGGCCAGCGATCCGAGACCTTGCGCTGCCTAAGTGGGGTTTGTCAGACGGCGCGTTGCAACTCGTGTACGCTTTTTTCATTGATTAATATTGCTTTTAATGGGTGATGTTTACAACGAAATTAATTCTTGATAATGTTTGAGCTAGCGATTAAATTGGACTTTTTGTTTGAGTAAATGCAGTTTAGACATAACATTACCGATATATTTTTTAATAGGACGCTCTACATTTTATAGTATAAATAGATAGCCCTTCCAAAGACGAGTTCAGCGACATAAGGTTATAATATCTACTTTTTTGTCATAGGTACTTGTCAAAAAAATGTAAAAAAATTGCCTTTTATGTCTAGTACAGTCATTGAAGCTTTTCACCTCCGAATTCTTTGAAACTGAACCGATCGACTTGAAATTTGGCAAATAGTTAGAGAAAAGGTCAATGAACATTAGTGACATAGCGTCGATTGTCGCTTCCACCCTGTTGGGAGTTGACACCCCTTCTCGGGGGTGGAAATCGATAGAGAATCAAATTTTCAGCAAAAAATATTCGAAGAATTTTTTTTTAGTTATTCGCGATTGAAAACTTAGTATTCAAAGTATTTTTTGCGAATAACTCAAAAACTATGCATTTTATTAAAAAAAGTGTAATGAACAAAAATGTAGCTTATAAATAAACAAAGAAAATCGTTTTTTAAAAACTGTTGTACGTCCTATACAAAGCGAAATATGGTTAGTGGAAGGGGACTTGTTTTGGGGGGAATACTCGAATCGATGTATTCAACGTCAAATAACGGAAAATGGATTAATTTTACGTGTATAACGAGTTTTTTGTAGTACTCAAAAAGACCTTCAAAATGAGCACTTATAAATGTTAATTAGAGCAAAATTGAAGGAGTTATCATCAAAAACAGATGGGTTGTTCATATTTTTTACAAATACAAATACAAATACAAATTCTTTCATAAGCAATGAGGGAATTTTTATTTTAAAGAATTGCAACGATAAAAGATTCCAAGCTTTAAAAAGTAATTTTTTATCATTTTTGTCAATACAGGGGTAGTTTTTAGGAGTTGACAGGGAAAAATTCTTTTATTAGTTGTAAGGTAACTTTTATTTTAAATAATTGCACGATTTAATCACTCCAAATATTTAAAAAGTAATTTTTTATCATTATTTTTTGCATTGGGGTAGTTTTTAAGAGTTAAATAAAGGGTAGAAAACATCAAATATATCATAAAACATGTTCGAGAACATGGAACATTATTTAATCTTTGTGCTTGAACAAGGTTATTATCAATAAAATGCTTAAAACTTTGAACATTGGTTGTATTTGTTGTAATAAAACAAAAAGTATAGTACTAAATTATTGTTTACATTTAATTCCTCCATTTTTTGACAACTATGACAAAAAAGTAGGTATAACCTTATATCGCTGAAAAAAAAAATTCGGTAATGTTATAGGTCTGTCAAACATATCTCAAAAAAATTGAAAATTTTGCAGAAAAGTAACAATTTCTATTTACTGTCTGTACTATCTATTTCAGCGATTTTTTAAAATCTGATCTGGAAAAAAATATGAATTCTGTTCCATCATTTTGGGACACACTGTATAGTATTTCACTTTATTTCTGGTGCATTACTGTTTTGCGAAAGTTAATTTGTTTATTAAAACAATTACCAACGTATTTAGTATTCACAATTAAACTGTGATAAATAAATGTTGGCCGTCATTCAACAAGTCGTTCAACATAAAACATCGTAGCAGTTGAAAGTGTTACTGAGAGTCCAGGAACATCAATTCGGCGACTTGGTCAAAAGTTGTATATTTCGAGAAGCTCCCTACAGTATTCACAAATTATTTGCATCTTCATGTTTACAAAGTTGAAATGACTCGATAACTGAAGCCTACTGACCAAGCAGACCAAAGAAAGTGGATGCCGATTTTTCGAACAAAATCATCTTCAGCGATGAGACTCATTGTCATCTTGATGACTTCGTTAAGGTGGCCATATCCCTGGCCGAGAAATAGTCAAATTTCTGGCGTTTTTAGGTACTGAAATCTTGAAAAGTAAAACGTGTAGAACAAAAGTAAGCACAAAAATAAAATCCTTGATGTTCTGTGTTACTAGCGCTGCGCGCTGTATCAACGGAATTCATTTACTTTTTATTTATTTTATTTATTTTATTTATTTTATTTATTTTATTTATTTTATTTATTTTATTTATTTTATTTATTGTTTATTTTTTATTTTTTTTTTCACAATTTTTTAATGAAAAAACCATGATTTTTTTGAACAAAATGGAAAGGACATTGGAAATATTTCGATAATAATAACTGAAAAGTTGAATTTTCAAGTAATTTAGATGATTTAAACCAGGTAACCTAGAAGTTCACGGTTGGTTCAGCTAAACTGCACCTAGACCTATCCATCTGTGTCGATACACACTGTTCAGATATTCCTGTTATCAAATGTTATCCTGTTATCATGAGATGGTGCTCGGACAGGCCTAAGCTACAAACGGAATCGTTGATTAAATGGTACAACACCAAGAAGAACTGGCAGTTAATTTTCAAAGTATTGCAATCTAACTAACCTCTATGGAAGGAAGAGCGGTCCCATAAAGTAACGAGCGTTCAAATAAAAACGTGGTCGAAGTTGGCTCTGACACATTGGACGTAGGGAGTAGCTTATAGCGACCAACTTAACCTCATTTCTCAACGAGCTGTATAGTAGCTGTCAGTTTCAATAACGTTAATGACTATATAACTTTATTTTAAAGAATAATCGTGATAACAATAACAAACAATTAAAGGAGCTGCGGAAAGTGTCCTCCTTCTTGTTCCAAGCACTTTTCACACCTGTTCCTCAAAGAATTAAAGACATGTTCTAAGATGCTCGGGGTATTGTTAATTTCTCGAGTCTTGTCTATAAGTCGAGCCTGCAGATGGTTTAAATCAGGAATAGGCAGTTCAAAAATAGTATTTTTAAGATAAGGCCACAAAAAGAAATCACACGGCGTAATATCACATGACCTCGGTGGAAATTCATGTTCAGCATTGAGACTTATTAGTCGATTTTGGAAAACTTCCCTCAACATATTCATCGTCTCGCCTGCCGAATGTGCCCTTGCGCCATCTTGTTGAAAGTAAAAGTTTGTAATTTCGTTTTCTTCCAGCTGGTTAACAAAAGAAGCGATAATTTCTTCTCTATACCTTTGCGCAGTAAGAGTACCATTAAAAAAAAATAGGTCCATAAATCCTCCTTCGATTGAGAGCACACCAAACTCCAATTTTTTGAGCGTGTAGAGGGCCCTCGACAAAAAAGTTATCTGGTTTTTCAGAAGACCACATTCTCATATTCTGTGAGTTTACGTAACCACTTAAATGAAACCAGGCTTCATCAGAAAAAAAGGTGATATTATGAAGTTCACCGTAGTTGTTTAAAAACCATTCACAAAATACAGCCCGTCGCGGAAAATCAACTTCATGAAGTTCTTGCTGACAAGTTAAACGATAGGAGAACAAACGCAAATCTTTTTTTAACACTGTGTGGCAGGTACCGACTGATACTCCCACCATTTGTGATAAAACACGTACAGAAGTTTTAATTTTCTTTTAATTCTTCAGTCCGATTTTTAGGTCGGCCGCTTCCTTCTTTTCTTGTTACACTGCCCGTTTCACGAAAAACATTAACACAACGCTGAACAGCACTTTGAAAAATTTCGTACTCAACAACGCCGGGAAATTGATTTTGAAATTCTATGAAACATTCCTCAATAGAAACTTCCATATACCATCAATCTTGCGTCCATTTCTAAAGTAGGACTCTATGATAAATACTTTTTATTCTTGAAAAAACACCATTTTAAACGCTTTTTAAAACGAAAATATTCAAATTCATAGCGGCGATATAGCGCTTTGACAGATGACGTTTAAGTTCTTTTGTTATACGCTACGCCCTACGTCCAAATTTTCAGAACCAACTTGACCACGTTTTTATTTGAAAGCTCGTTATATCCTGTTGCACAATCAAAAGTGATGTTGATAATTAGCTTCTCTTATCGCGTATTTTTTTTATAGATATGCCCATTGATGCATGTTCTGAAAATTTTGTCTGCTGTTACGGGAGAAATTTGATCCGCCTGTAAAGAAAATGAGCTTCAGGAACAAAGTTCAAATTAATACAAAAGCATGCCCCATTCCATAAATATTTCCTACAATTTCCGATAAGATCAGCAACAGCCTCAAGTCGGTGCGAATTTCTCCACACCTCCCAAATTGGCTTAATTTTCCAATCAAACGCATTACTAACCACCTCGGGTGTGCAAACGACGAAATCTCGATCCCCTGCGATTAGGCGCTTCAATTTAATCGACACCCCCCATTAATGCATATTTATTTCAAACTGAGCGTGTCGAAATAAGACGGGAGCGTGAATTATTGTGCGAGTAACTCGAATCAGCAACCCGTTAGTTTGATCTAATCGATTTGTCAGCCGTTCGAGGCGCCACTTTGTTTAGATATTGTAAAGTTAAGGGGGAACACGGGTTTAATGGGAATAGACGGCGGGGATTTGATCGAAATTGATTATTTCACTTAAAATTGGCCTCGAAACAACATGACGTTTACTTTCACGTGAAATAATACGAAATCTGACCGGACAGACAATCACTTGTGCTTAACATTAAGTTCTAATGACCTGTGAAATTAAATTAATGAAATTAGATACTACGCTAAAGCGCCTCGTATACCTACTAGGCCAAGATAATAAGCTGGAAAATGACAGACTGTCAAATATATTATTTTCAAGCGAATTTCGCATTTTAACGACAGAACTATGAATATTATAGTCATTTTCTTCGGACTCGCTGTCGTTCGCTTCCACCACCCTTCCGCCGCGCCACGGCTCGCCGAAAAATCAAGCGACCCTCTGACTTTTAACAATATTTCTTATGCACTTAACATACTTCCACAAATAAAATATTTTTATTTGGGAAAGTGCTCGGGTTGCCGGTTATGACATTATTTTTTTTTGCCGCTACCAACCTAAATTGTTTAACAATAGGCCGTCAACTTTGACAGTCTGTAACTCCGTTGTTTTTCAACGAATCTTGACCATTTTCTTTTTAACTTAAAGCTCTTTTCATAAGCTTTCCGAATATGTAATAATATATAACTATATCACGCTCGTACGTCGTATATTTCAATTTGCAACGAAGGCTAAAAAATAACTAAATTTCTAGGTTGCAAAATTGAAATTAAATAAAAAATAATAGATTTCAATGTATTATTACGAAATCTACCAATTTAATTAATAACTTCATATAAGTGTATCATTTGCAGAACACGCTGTATAGCGTCTAAGTCAACTTTAAATTGATTTTTTATACGACTGCCTTGCAAAAGGGGGTTTTGCGCGCGGAAAACACAACGGTATTTTGCACACGCCCTGTGCTAAACATTTTGCACACGGTTATGTCATCTTTGCACACGTGTCTCCAGAATGTGATTTTTGTTTGAAGTTGTCACCCAAATTATGCAATGTTTCAAGTTGACTGAGTTTCATAGCAACCATCACGGCTCCTTTATTTTGTTGATTAGATACTTCAAAAATTGTTGAATTCCCGAAGTTTGGGTGTGAAAATATGTGATTCTGAAGAGATTTTACAGAAAGCAAGCGAAATATGTTCGGAACTGCTGCCCACAAATTCCAGAAGCAGGTATGAAGCTGAGTTAAGCCGATTTATGGACTGGCGACTAGCCAAAAATGTCCAAACTTTCTCAGAAAACGCAGTAATGGTGTATTTTTGTATCTAAGAAATATAAATCTTCGACGTTGTGGACGATTTTTTCGATGCTCAAGTCAACGTTAAGTGCCAATCACAACATAGATCTTGGAAGCTATAAAATTTTTGCCGGTTTTTGACGAAAGCATCAAACGACAAATATTTACTTATCAAGGCGGTGGTGGCAGTTGGACTATCTGGGGCATGTCGAAGGGAGGAATTATGTTATCTCAAAATAGAAGACACCAAAGATTTCGGCAGTGCTATGCTGATTAAACTGAAGAATACAAAAACAAAGGTACCAAGGTGTTTTACAATTACAGGAAACCTTTACACTATCTTAAAAAAGTACTGTGCTCTTCGTCCCCCTAATCTGAAGATAGGCAGGTTTTTTTTAAACTATCAAAACGGAAATGTTCAAGCCAAAACGTTGGCATCAACAAAATTGGAAACATGGCTAGGGAAATTGCCAAGTTTTTGATGCTAGAGAATCCAGAAAGTTACACGGGACATTGTTTTCGGCGTTCATCGGCCACAATTTTAGTCAATTCTGGCTCAAATCTGCTTGCCCTCAAACGCCATGGAGGGTGGAAATCCAGTACAGTTGCCGAAGGCTACGTTGATAACAGTTTGAGAAATAAAATTGAATTTTCGAAAAATATAGAGTCTTTAGTGTCTTCTGCTGCCACTGAACCAGAACGATCGTCTACTGGAATACAACAAGAAAACAACGACCGCACGCTGAAAAACTGAACTAAAACCACGACACCAAAAATATTCTCTATTACCGAAAACAAGGTGCACAATAATACTGCTTTTCCCAGCGTAACCTTGAAGGAATGTTCAAATGTTACCATAAATATTAAATATTAGTTTCTTTTGTTAATGCGTTAGCAATTTTTTTAATAAAAACGAGTTAAATTAAAAGTTGTATTTAATTTATTTTGTTAATGCGTTGGCAATTTTAGTAATAAAAACGATTTAAATTAAAATGTGAGTTTTGTGATCTCTGTTTGCAGTCGTATAAAAAGTATCGTAAAAAACTTTTTTTAAAACCTCTTTGCACACTCGCTCGACTTGTGGACCTCGCCTTCGGCTCGGTCCACCAATATGTCTCGCTCGTGTGCAAACCTTGTTGTTTAATATACTATTATATACTCAGAATAGGGTCAAAAGTCACTCAATGGACAATAACTCGGATTTGAGTAGAAACTCACTCATTTCTGATGCAATAGTTTCACTCAGTTGTACTCATACTTATAGAGTGAAAATATCACTCAATCGGGTGTGGACATTATTGAGTAAAATTAAGTGAAATTTGAGTGAATTTCTTTTACAATGCAGTTACTTAAATTTTCGCATACAAAGAGTTACTTTTTGATAATTCATTTGCCGATCATATATCACTGAATAGAGCTGTACCTCAAGGAAGTATTCTTAGGCTAATGTTTTCTGCTATATACACTGCTGACATTTTAAAATTCTTTTCGTTTTGTAATTCTCACCAGTATGCAGGTGATATGCAAATCTATCTATTATTATTTTCCCCTATGCTTGTGGCGGCAAATAATATCACCAAAGATCTAAATAAAATTGCTGAAGTTTCAGAATCTAATGGAGTTAATTCCCAGTTGATAATATTTGGCAATGAAGAAGTGTATAATAATAGTAATTTTAAGGATTTGAAATAAAAACTTAAAACTAGCAGGTGTAGAGTAATTTAATTCAGTAGTAAATTTCAGAAGTAGTGTTACTGAAAAAATAAAATACCTAATCAGTGGCGTAGAAGTGAGAGGAGCGGTGTTACTTTTATAAATATAAAAGTTAAAATTCTGGGCTTCTTTAATCATATACAAATTTTTGAAATAATTCTTTTATCTACAGGATGTCCTACTAAGGTCGGCGAGGTACGACATTGAGAAAAGTATAGGCGTTACAGCTTCGAGACAAAATTTTATTAAATAAATCGACCAAGAGAAATGGCTGGAAATAGTTTTCGAGTTCGTATCTCGGCCGCTAGGGGGCGCAATCTACATACTAAAACATAGAGTTGAATTTTTCTCAGAAGTATTTCCTATTCAGGTATATTAAATAGTACAAATAGAATAGCGCATAACTTTTGTTATGTGCGTAATGTCATTTACTTACCTTAATATGGAAACCTATAGATGGCGTTATTTCAAAAGAATGCCGTTTTATGGATTTTTCTCAAAAATTTCAAATGCAATTCTATACTTAGTTTTCTTTACATAAATGAATTCAGCACAAAAAATTGATGAATATAGCATAAGTTTTGAATTTCTAACGAAAATGTTGTTTAAATGATACTTATAGACTATTTAGTTATTTATTGACGCTATTTATACAAATTTAGGTTGTTCCACGTTATCATTGTTTATTTTTTGTTCACTAATTTGCGAATAACATGATAACAAAAAAAGATATCGAATCCTATTTGTCCCCAAAATGTAGCTCTATTTTTGTTATTAAATGGTAAATATCTCTGAAATTAATTTTAGCTACAGGGAATGCTTTATAAAAATGAAAGAACATAAAGTGAATTTTCAGTTTTTAAAATAAAACACAGGGTGATTCATTTGAAAAAAATTGAATAAATTATGTACTCGAGTTTTGGCTTGCCCTATATTCAACTGTACCAATATCAAAAAGTTATGCCTGCAAAAAATTAATGTTAAGTTGTTCTGTTTAGGGTATACAGGACCCTAAAATTGCAATGATTCTCGTATACAATTGACCATAACTTTTGAAGTACCCTGTATAACATAATTAAACCCTATATTGGAAGCATGGGAGAGATAAGCTTAATCTAAATTTGAAATAATATATAGGGTGTCTCATTTAAAAAACACTATATTTGGTTCTCCCTGGTAATACATAACACCTTGTATATACGAGAATATTTTTTAAATATGCAGTTTTAAGTTGGCTACGATTTTTGTAAATAAGTTTTTTGATATCTTTTATAATAAAGGAGATATCGTACTTCGACGCATTAATGCCGCACCCTATATATTAGAAATTTTCTACACATTATATACAAATAATTATAATTTTTTACCTTTAGCGGAAAACTTTTTAGGGACGCCTATGAAACACATTAAATTTGATTGCTCGGAAAGACTTATAAACTATTGTAACGAATTTGAAATGTACACACGAATGAAAAGTTACCTGACCGAACTTTGGATCATAAATAAAAATTAATTATTAATATAGCAAACAATAAAATAGTATAAAATTGTTAATATAAATATTCTGAATATAAAATAAGGACCAATTAATGATATCACATAGTATAAAATTGATAATTTTAATTTAATTCACAAATACAAAATAAAATTTTCAAAAAATGCATGACATCGACACTTGTTAACACTCAGTACAATGAGAAAATAGAATTTAAACCTATAGCGACATATATCAAATAAAAGCCCAATATCCATAGATGAATCTGGTACGCATATTTTAGGTAGAAGAGTATCTGTAAAGAAGATATCTTAAATGAACTGAAGTCATAATTGACATTTTTTTATCAAATGTCAAATTAAATTATAATTTTATCAAATGTCAAAACCAAAGTTGGCTTTACAAGTACCAGAAGATGACCTAGAAAAAGAACATAAAATAAGGAATATTTTAATAATTAGTAAGAGATTTGTATATTAAAAATAAAAGGGCATTGTAAAAAATGTATTAGTTATAAGAAGTGCAATGAAAAGTGTTGTGAAAAAGGGACATCCAAGGACTGAAATTTCTGTCAAGGGATCTTAAAGAAAAATAAAAATCAGAAATTTCTAGAAGGGTGAGAAACAAAAGTTTATTGATTAGTTACGGCTTGGTTTTTTAAAAAAAGCTAGAAAGGAGAGAAGCAGCTCCAATAAATTTTAAAATAAGTCCAAGAAATACAGTCAAGGAAGTAAATTAAACTCACCAGCAAGGTAGAAATTTGTTTGTTCTCAAAATCCAGAGAAAGAAAATTTGCCATTGAAGAAAAATTTCCGTAACCAGTATAAAGCAGTTTCCAGAGAGGTTTTCAGTGACCCCATAAATGATATAAAGGACATCTACATCGTTTCCAACAAGGAAAGATGCAAGTGGCAGATAACAGGTACTTACCTAAAATTGAAAAATAAAGTGCACTATAATAAAACTGATAGCTATAACCTAAAAATAATACATTACTAAAGCATTAAACCTTAGAAAAAGGATAAATAATAACAACAGGACTTACCTGAACAAAACAAAGTTATAAAAGGGAGAGCCATTTTAATTTTAAGATGAATTTCAGTTTGTAAATAATCATAAATTGTGAATTTTACGATACAATGCACGGACGAGTGATTAAAATAGAATAAATAACAAATTACAAATATAGTAATTTTTTAATGAAAAAACACACTCTTTGTGTTGTATAAAATTGTAGTAGAATAGAAATGGTAAGAAAAATAAATAAAATATTCTTTATTATTGTTAAAACAAAAAAAAATTAGTATCTAAAGAAGCCATTCACAATTTAAAGTCAACAAGTTGAAGTTTTGTTTTCAAGTAATCCAATTAAAATTTTTAATAAATATTGTATTAAAGTTCAAACTTTCTCTATTTATTCTGGCGTGCTGCATTGAACTAGTTTGTGTATGAATGATATACAACCGACTTCTGAGATCTCAAATAAAACAAACATCTGAGTAACAGCTAGCAAGGGATAAAAAAAGTACAAGGTAAAACAAAAGAAAGGTTTCTGTTGAACAATCTACAGTTAATCAAAAATAAAATAATAAAAAAAAATTCATAAAAAAAAATTTATTACAGAAGCAAAACCAAAATAACGCAACACACAATACATAACACAACATTGGCAAAATTAATAATATTTTCATAACAAATAACTAGACTATAAAAACCAAAATAATATTTTCTTAGCACTATATTTATAAAATTTCTGTCTCTCTCTCCCTCTCTAAACCTAAATTTAAAAATATTTCCCATAGCTTGACCCAAATATAGGTTAAATCATCATGTTAAAATATGTCCTGCGTTGCACTTACAAGTTTCAAACCGTTTTAGAATTCTTAGTAAATTTCAGGACCCAACTGACCAAAGTTTTATTAAGGAAACTTTCACAATTTTCTATACATGCTACAATTGCGGACCACCCAGTACAATATAATCACATTATACACTAGTACAGATGCACTGCAGTAAAAAATCATTTTTATTTTTATAATAATTCGAATACCTTGTGACACTATCAAATGGTTCGCCCTGTATTATTTATAATGAACTCATAAATAAGCTGCATAACAGGCTAAATATGTTATGTTTTTTGTGTGAGCTATTTGATATTTCTCTAGATTTAGTTTCATCATAATCATAATCAAATTTCAATGCACAATTAGAATGCTAACAATATTTCCTAGCATATAGCGATAAGTTTTTGTATGTATAAAAAGAATCTCGCAAAATAAAGACACAGGCGATTGGCAGTGAGAAGTTGGCCGTTAGTGTGAAACCTTATAAGATCTAAGGTTTTTAATTATACCGAGAAAGGAAACAAAAACAGATTACTATCACTGCTTTTGCTTTGGCGAAGATTTAGTAGCCAGACATCACCAGCCACACTAAAGATGTTGATCATATTTGCCTCTGTAATGCAGAACTTAAAGAGTAAATGGAACTAATTCTGAAGCCACACCAGAGAACAGCCAATTTTCTTATAAATGTACTACTGACGATGTCCTTGTAAGGTACCAATTCCCTGTGAATGAGTGAGTACATTTTCCTCTTTTATCTCTTGGGTTTCACCCAGATTATACTGAGCAACATCACTGTCTTCTCCAGCAAAGGACCACCTAGAATTTAAATCTTATAAACCTTAAGAACACGTGAAGAACGTTAATAAATTTACCTTCGCTTTTAGAATATTCTTGTCAATTTAGTCTGTAAGTTTGTCAATTTTTTTTTTACAAGTTTGCACGTTCATTTGTTAATAATGGTAATGGTACAAAAACCTTAAAATAGCAACTTTAACTATATATTTTTATATTTATATATAAACTTTATAAACTATTTATACTACTATTATAAGCTATTTATGAAAATAACAAAAACAAAATTTATACTTACCGAAAAGGGCGACCCTTTCAATTAATTAAATTTTCTAAACTTTTATATGTACTAGTTAATAAAACATATTTCTATTGTATTATATAATCCCAACTAATTTTTACATTAAAATTATATTTAGAACTATTATAATTATTTTGCTTATCTTGCTCCCTTTCCTCGTCGATTCATTCGACTGGCGCCCATGGCTTACTAATTATAACAACTTAAATAATATCATAAATAGAGCAACAAAATATCCAACCCACCACCATTAATAACTAATAATAACCAATAATAAATAATAAATAAATAACTAAAATTTACCTCAAACAACTGGGGAGGGCACAACCTATTAGTTTTCTTAATAAAGTTCGTTCTGTTACCCCTATCAATAATCTGTTACGTCGTTACAGGTAAATAAACTTTCACTAGAAATATCCGTGTGGCCCTGCCAGTGTCGGCCTTTAAAGGGAACACGAAATGAAGCGATGGACGTCAAACGTAATCTTTCATCGGTCATTAGCATGACGTACAAACTGACGGGTCACGATATCAAAGGCCAATATCTTAAATTAATTGGCTGGTCCCGCCCATTCAACATTCAAATAGTCCGGACTGATTTTGAAGACAATCGCGGAGCGTTTTGTGTAACGGGCTATTGATCGGGATTGGAATTGAAGATTGTAATTAATAAAAAATGAAGGTACTGAGGTTTTCCAGGTTAAACGTAAAAGTTACGTTGAGGAAAAGGAATTTATTTGTCGACCACACGGAGAAAATTCAGCGAGATAAAAGGACACTCAAAAAATGATGGCTAAGCAAATTGTTAGTATTTGGCATCGAAAATGAGTTACGTTTATTTTATATTTATTATGACATTTAACAGATCGAATTCCAATTACAAAATGGGAACATGCCTCCTTTTCTGACAATATACGAATTTTATTTTTTTTAATTTTGTTATTAATTTTATACATTTTTGTCTCCTTCAAAGTACTCTCCTTTATTAGTCACATACTTTTCCCAACGGTGTTTCTATTTTGCGAAGCTCTTTGCTGATGAAGCTTTTCACCCGCAGAGTAGTAGCGGTTCATCATATGAAGGCCACTACTCATATATCTCATATACTACTCATCATATGAATTTGGCTCTCACACCGTATATTTTAATATAGTCGGAGAGATGACGACAAATTTAGGGAATGTATTTTAGGCAAGTTGATCTCTAACATATTTTTCTTAAAAAATATTCAATACAAAACCTGTACAGGCGCCACTGGCAAAAATAATAAAATTGTTTGTACATCAGAAAATGCATCTCGATGAATAGAAGGCGTGTACCAAATTTGAAAAAATATCTAGGGTACCTAATACCAAAGTTATCATAAAAAAAGTTTTTTCATAAAACTTCAGCACCCTGTAGTTAAAAAATTAAGACTTTTAGGACATATGTTCATATGAAGTTTTTTTTGAAATGGACCCAAGAATAACCTTAAATATTAGCACGTTATTAAGAAACACCCTGTATATTATGTGCAAAAATTTCAATTTGATATCTGATACTTGCGATGCTAATACTAGTACTCTCTCGCAAATTGTTATTTGTGCTATTGTTAAGTTCAGCATCTAGGAACTAGGTTGTGTATACTATATGCATATAATGTACATATTTTTTATATTTGTTTTGTATTTGTTTTATATTTTTCCGGATTTCTTCTTTTTTTGTTTTTTGTTGTGTATCTGACACTTATAAATTTGTCCTGTAATTGGATTTGTAATCTGTTGGGCAATAAAATTATTATTAGTATTATTATTATTATTATTTCGATGATTTTAAATAACACAGCTACAATCCGTATTATTAATTATTCGTGTTTTTGTTCTAAACGACAAGTTTTTTGAAAACTAACAAGAGGAAGAAAAGTTTTAGAAATAAATTCTCCATAAAATAAAGTAATAATTTTTTAAGTCCATCAACGGGTTAAAAAATTCTGTGACATTTTAATGGTGCATTATCCCTTATCAACCCTTTAAAATGTTTCAATTGAACTCTACTTTCTGTCGATTAATGCTCTTGGTACACTGACACCGTGTACCAAATCTGATTTTTCCAAGTTCAAATATAACTAAGATATTGATTTTTTCCGAAATTTTAAATCCCACTTTCAAGGCCTATAACTTCTCAGGGGGTGCGGCTTAGTATAAAGGTAAGTTGCGTTAAATCGCCTTATTTTGGATTCCCCTACATGCCCCTGCTCTGTGCCGACTCTTATGCGAAGCACCCTGTTATTTTATTTCGAATATCCTTAACTGATTTTAAATATTCACTGACTAATAAACGAGCGGCTCACCCCTAAAAAGATGCTTAGAAAATAAAGGTCACCGACCACGAGGGGGGACCAGGATGAAACCTTTTGTAGTCGATGCATTGAGTTATTGCGAACAAAAAACCTAAGTAACATCTTTGTGTTCGAGAGGCAGGTAATTTGTTATTAAAAAAAGTTGCAAAATAAAAATATGGCAAATAACGATCTGCAAACAATTTTTTGAAGTAAATTGGGCAAAAATAAACACTTTTTGTTGCTTGACATTTTTTCGTAAAACGCTTCCTTTTCGAGCTAGGGGCGATTTAAGGTCGAAAAATGGCTAAAAGTTGCCAACTTTAAAAATCCATATCTCAACTCCTACTAAACCTTTCGGAACGCTCAAAAGCGCAAAATGATCCCCGAGATTTACACTTTATTGTAGAATTTTTTTTTTAAACCCGCCCCTTTTTTTAACCCGTTAAATTTGCAGTTGAATTTCGGCCGCTAGTGCCCACGCGCCACCCCTACTTATCGCTATACAGGGTGTCTCATAATTAGCTGCCAACCCTGAACAGGCCGATTCTATGATCAAAACTAAGTAAAAGAGTTCATATGAACATGGGTCCGGAAATGCTTCCTAAGGGCACAGGGACCCATTGAAGAGGGAGGAATGGAAATCATTTTTTTGCAATATCTCTCAATCGCGTTGTGATAAATGAATGAAATTTGGTATACACAGCTAAATTTTGATGAGCAATTTGATGGACTAATCCATTTATTTCCACAAGGTCCATTGGGGTGGGTACGGGGGGGCCCTTGGTACTTTGCGTGTGTAACTTTTTCATCTTTGACTTTTTAACAAATTGGACAGCAAATTCCGTTTTCCCGAACTGTTTTACGTTAAAAAGGTACTCTTGTTTCAAATCGTTATCTTTAACGGTTTCTGAGAAAATCGCTCTTGAATTAATCCCACTTTGGTCAATTTCATAGTAATTTAAACAAAAAAAAATAATAATAATTTTATACGTAATCAGTAATACACATTATTGATGTAGAACAATTATGATATGATGATTTGTTTATGGCTTTTGCGATGGTAATGCTGCGCGGCAGAACGCGAGTACGGCAGAAGGTTTCCAAACAGAAGGCTGACATCAAGGAGGACATTCCTCACTGTATTCCGCAATTTAGCTGCAACCGTCACTTTTCGAAGGGATCATAAGATGGAAACTTAATTTTGATAACAGACAACAAGCTATTTTAAAAACTGTTCAAAAAACCCTCCACCTTCTCTGATACAAAGTCTTGCCCTACGTGTAACACTTCTCGAAGCTATTAAGATGCTAAAACGGTTTTGACGAATTTCATTGGCTGCATCATTGATACGCTGCAGCAATTCCTCACGGGTATCGACTTCGGTGGCGTAAACTTTTTGATTTAGATATCCCCAGAAAAAGAAGTCCAGCGGGGTTAGGTCGGGAGAACGCGGCGGCCAAGCTACCGGTCCGTGCCTCCCTATCCACCGTCCAGCGAAATTTTCGTTTAGGAAATTTAGAACATTGCGACCACTATGTGCCGGGGCTCCATCGTGTTGAAAAAACATGTTACGTCGTAAATTTAGAGGCAGATCATCGAGAATTTGGGGAAGATTTTCTTGAAGTAAGTTTAAATAAAGATTTGAATTGAGACGTTGTGGAATTTCAATAGGTCCAATCAGAGTGTCGTGAATTATTCCCGCCCATAAATTTATGGAAAACCGTTGCTGGAAGTTTGTTCTCCGAACAACATGTGGGTTCTCTTCTTCCCAATAATGAGAATTATGAAAATTTAATTTTCCATTTCGGGTAAAAGTAGCTTCGTCACACCACAAAATTTTGGAAGCTTGCTCGTTGTCCAGCGACAAAATCCAGCGACAAAATTGCATACGTGGCGCAAAATCTTCTGGTATCAAGCCATGTACACGTCGATAGTGATAGGCATGTAGACCTTGTCGCTTTAATATTCTTCCAACCTGAAATGTTAGTAGCACATCTAATCAATTCTGTTAAGGAAATCTTTAAGATATGTAGTACCGTTGGCCGAGGAACATTTATTTGCCTTGAAATGTTCCGTATGCTAGTCGTAGGATCTTGTTCAATAGCGTCAAGGACCTCCGCTTCCCTATTAATCCTGGGACGTCCTTGACCCGGTGCCTTTCGAAAAGTGGCGGTTGCAGCTAAGTTGCGGAATACCGTAGGGAATGTCCTCCTTGATGGCAGCCTTCGGTTTGGAAACCTTCTCCCGTACTCGCGTTCTGCCGCTGCAGCATTACCATCGCAAAAGCCATAAATAAATATCATATCAACTAACTCTTGTCCCGTAAACTCTTCCATTTTTTTCGCTTAGAACTATTAAATTGGCAATCGGGTTGACAATACTTTGACATAAGAATACCTTGATAATTTTGTTTAAATTACTATGAAATTGACCAAAGTGGGATTAATTCAAGAGCGATTTTCTCAGAAACCGTTAAAGATAACGATTTGAAACAAGAGTACCTTTTTAACGTAAAACAGTTCGGGAAAACGGAATTTGCTGTCCAATTTGTTAAAAAGTCAAAGATGAAAAAGTTACACACGCAAAGTACCAAGGGCCCCCCCGTACCCACCCCAATGGACCTTGTGGAAATAAATGGATTAGTCCATCAAATTGCTCATCAAAATTTAGCTGTGTATACCAAATTTCATTCATTTATCACAACGCGATTGAGAGATATTGCAAAAAAATGATTTCCATTCCTCCCTCTTCAATGGGTCCCTGTGCCCTTAGGAAGCATTTCCGGACCCATGTTCATATGAACTTTTTTACTTAGTTTTGATCATAGAGTCGGCCTGCTCAGGGTTGGCAGCTAATTATGAGACACCCTGTATATACGTAGATATGCTGTCGTGCATATAATCGAATAAACGCTATTCATTCATTACTTGTTACAATTTTTACTATTTAGTATTTCTAACACTCATACATATTTTCAAATTCATCGAATATTGTATATCCTATAATTATGTAAGTATGATTAATAACATGAATATCATATTTAAATGAAAAATAAATTAATTAAACATTACAGAAAATTCATATATAAAAGGTATTTATTAATACAAAAAAATATATTTTCATTTAAATATAAACTTAACTATTTAATAAAAAATCAATGTTCAGTCTCCGAATCAGTATCATCGCCTGTATTGTTACAACACGTTATGCGTGTTAAATGGCAAATCAATGAATGGTCTCAAGCAAGATCTGCAAGCACAACATTTTTCGACCCAACACAATATGGCTGGATATTAAAAAATAATGTATTGTACTACAATTATTTTGAAGAAGATACGGCCATGGAAATGTTACAAAAATTCATATGTTCCTGTAGTGGAAAGTTACCCTGCAGCGATGAAGACATTTGTTCTTGCTTATCACAAGGCTTCAAATGTTGCGATATTTGCTATAAAATGTCAAAATGCAGAAATACAAACTGGATGATACTGATTCGGAGACTGAAAATTGATTTTTTATTAAATAGTTAAGTTTATATTTAAATGTAAATATATTTTTTTGTATTAATAAATACCAAATACGCTGATCAGCAGAAATGCTTATATAAAAACCAAACTATCTTTGTCATATTAATTTATTAGTCTGTATGCAGTCTACTTAACTGTAACGCTATAAAGACTATATAAAAATCTCATTAAAACTATTTACTCAGTTTATATTTTATTATTTTCTTCCCCATAACTCAACATTTGATATATGCATTTCTTGTAATGTTTAATTAATTTATTTTTCATTTAAATATGATATTCATATTATTAATCTTATAAATAATTATATGATATACAATATTTGATGAATTTGAAAATATGTATGAGTGTTAGAAATAATAGTAAAAATTGTAACAAGTAATGAATGAATAGCGTTTATTCGATTAGCGGCCGAAATTAACTGCAAATTTAACGGGTTAAAAAAAGGGGCGGGTTTAAAAAAAACAATACATTAAAGTATAAGTCTCGAGGATCATTTTGCGCTTTTGAACGTTCCGAAAGCTTTGGTAGGAGCTGAGATATGAATTTTTAAATTTGGCTACTTTCAACCATTTTTCGACCTTAAATTGCCCCTAACTCGAAAAGGAAGCGTTTTACGAAAAAATGTCAAGAGACAAAAAGTGTTTATTTTTGCCCAATAATTAGAAAATTGTTTGCAGAGCGTTTTTTTGCAATTGTTTTATTTTGCACCTTTTTTGTTAATAACAAATTACCTACCACCGGACACAAAAATGTTACTTAGGTTTTTTGTTCGCAATAACTCAATGCATCGATTACAAAAGGTTTCACCCTGGCCCCTCCTCGTGGTCGGTGACCTTTATTTTCTAAGCATCTTTTTAGAGGTGGACCGCTCGCCTATAATACTTACTGTGTGGAGAAAGCAATTGCAAATATGTTCGTATTAATTTCCAGACCCTCGCAATAATTAATCTAGTAATCCGTACTTCTGAGGTGCAGACGAACTGAAACACGAAATAACCTTTCAGGATAACATTCGCCTCTAATTAAAACCGTCTCGTTCCGCGCCCAAATTCTACCACTAAGATAACAACAAAAGCGCCTACTTACAGTCTCCAGCGAAGCCTTCGAGAGTCGAGTAAGCATTCGAAATATTAGACGTTGTTCGAAATAATTAATTGTCAAATTGCCCGGGAAACCTGCGCTCATTGGGGACAATAATATTCTCGTGTCGGAAGTACTTACATCCCTAACGGAAGTACTTAGTCCGCAGAGGGATAAATACTTTAGTTGATGATGTCAATTTCTACTAAATGAGCTGAAACAATACATGCGCATGAAAAATTGTATACATACAAGAAAGTTTATTTTGAATAAAAATTTAAATCATAATTATGACGGCTAGCAATAAATACAAAAAGTTGCTTATTTGTAAATAAAAAGGATATTAACTAGATATTTTGTTCAGAGGGGAAGAAAACCGTACAAGTTCCATCCCACAACAGAGAGCACAACGTTGAATTGAATTTTTACAAAGATTTGGACAAAAATCACATCACTTGACTTTCCAGTGTGCAAAAGGACTAAATTGGTTTTTCAATACATCATTGCAGTAAAAATTACTTTGGTACTTAGCAGTAAATCTAAAATTACGAGAAAACAAATTTTGCTGACGGTAACATACAGAGTGTGGCGTGTATAATCTATAAAAATTAAACTATAACTTCCTAACTATATTTGTAATAGAAAAGTCTTATACGAAAAAGTTCTATTCTTGCGTTTTTTTTTTCGTAAATTAAAGTTCAATTATGGATCAAAATATTTTCTCTGGAACGGTCCTTTCCGTGTGCGTTACGATGAGTGCTGTAGACCAGCCGCATAAACAAATCGTCGTTGAAAGATAGAAAGATACTTCTCAATTTTTGGGGAATTTTTCAATGCAAAAGTAAAAACTAAGAAAAATAGATATTTAAAAATAACTGATATTTTCTTATTATAATAAGTACCTATTAGTAATTACTATCTTAAATGCATTGTTGTTACTGCAAGAGTTCGTAAACAAAATCGCATCCGTAAGCATCTGTAGTTACCATCTGCGTGCACTAAACAAACTCCATTAAAATATGGAACAAAATAAAATAAAACTTAATATCAAAACTAGAGAAAATGTTGAAATTGATCCCCATTAGCATGGATACAGTCATGGCACCGACGCACCCAATTTTGGCAATTATTTTCCCAAATTCCAGGTATTCCCCTAATTGTGTCAGCAGCTTCAAGTATACGGTTTCGCAATTCTTGCACCGTAGCAATTAGAGTATTGTAAACCAATTACTTCAAGTGACTCCAAAGATAAAAGTCCATTGGAGTTAGGTCGGATGACCGAGGTGGCCACAGCACAGGACCAAAGCATCCAATCTATCGCTGAGAAAATATTTCATTCAAAAGTGTTGTTACTTCTCGAGTATTGTGTGGAGGAGCACCATCTTGAAGATAAAACATGCGTGCCCGAACTTGTAATGCTACATCGTCCAATAATTCAGACAACCGGTTCTCCAAAAAGTCAGCAAATGTTGGTCCATTTAGTCGTCCTTTAAGGAATAGGAACCCACAAGTGCATCGCCTATTAAGCCAGCACAAACATTTACCGAGAACCGATGCTGAAAACGAGTTTACCTAATCGCGTGAGGATTTTCATCGGCCCATATGTGCATATTATGGAAATTTACTTCATCATGGGTAAATGTCGCCTCATCTGTTATACAAACATAAACAGGAGAGTCTTCTTGATTGGCATATTACCGTAAAAAGACGCATTCGTTGATCACAGTCCGGGGGTAAAATCTGTTACTAACTGTGTGGTCTTTGCTAAGATTTACCAGCACTGCATCTTCAACATTAAGGTTCACTTGCTGACCACGTCCTTCTCCTCGAGGAATAACACTTCCTGTATCTCGCAGCCGCTGAACGCACTGTAGGATTGTATTTGCACATGGGGGTGACGTTGTGGCCATCGTTCCCGGTACAACCTAGTCGCCGAGAACGCATTTTCTCCGGCTGCACTATACACTAACACCAGATCGACACGTTCGGAAATAGTAAATGCATCGTTTTCTTGGATCACTGTAAAACTAGTTTGTGCACAAACTAAAAAATTAAGCAAAGTAAGAAATAAGTATCTCGTTTTTACTGTAATCGGCAAGCTATTCTTATTTTTTACTTCTTTATAAATATTACACTGTCACTATCGTGGAATTACAAAATAAAAACTTTTGTCTGGAATCTTTCACTTTTTAACACTGATGGGTCGATAGACGATGCTTAATATTTAATAATTATACGAAGACGTGCTAGTGCAGTAGAGTAAAATTCGACTTGTGTTTAGGGACTATTGTGCCAGTGGATATAATATTGTTTGAATAAAATGTCGAGCTTATCAGATTACGTACCTGCTAAACGCGTGAAAAGATGTGCGCTGTCTCAGAATGAGAAGATTATTGTATTAAATGTATTTAATGCATTGAAACACCAAAATCCTACCAACAGTGTTGACGACATCGTGGAAAAGTGTTCCAAAATGACAGGGATTGAAAAATCGACTATCTGCAGACTTTTAAAGGAAACAAAAAATGAACAAGATCCTGTAAATCCCCCAAAATCATCTACAGGGAAGTCAAAAGTCGTTATAGATGATTTCTTCAAAAATGTCATTCGCAGAAAAGTACACTCATTTTATTTTAAAAAAGAAATACCAACGTTAAACAAAATTTTAAGTGAACTTTCAGAGGACAACGATTTGCCAAAAATCAGTAGAAACAAATTATGGGCCGTCTTACGAGAGTTGAATTTTTGCTGGGAAAAGCAGAACAGGAAGTCAGCTCTTATCGATAAAGATGAAATTATTTGTTGGCGAAGATCCTACTTAAGATCAATTAGAAAATTCCGTGACGGAGGGAGGAATATTTATTATCTAGACGAAACTTGGATCAACGAGGGATATACTGTAACAAAAGTATGGCAAGATAAAAATGTAAAAAGTTTTCGACAAGCATTTTTGGATGTACTTTCAATAGGGTTCAAGGCACCTTCAGGTAAAGGGCGAAGATTAATAGTGATACATATAGGTAGTGCCAGTGGTTTTGTAGATGGCGGTTTACTTTTATATGAATCTAAAAATACAGGTGACTATCACGAAGACATGAACGCAGATGTGTTCGAAGAATATTTTACACAGATGTTGGATCTTATTCCTCCGGGGTCTGTAATGTCATGGATAATGCCAGTGCTGCCATTCACGGCAGACCGAGCGGACGCCTACGACTGCTTGGAGGAAAGCCGATATAATTCAATGGTTATCCGGAAAAAACATTTCTTTTGAAACAAATATGGTGAAAAACGAACGTTTGACACTTAATCTTAATAAAGATCAGAAAAAATATGTTATCGATGAAATGGCAACAAATCGCCAAATAACGGTACTACGGTTACCACCTTATCACTGTGAACTTAACCCAATCGAATTAGTCTGGGCGAAGGTAAAAGGAGATGTAGCGCGAAATAATACGACGTTTAAATTAAGTGACGTGAATATTTTGTTAAAAACTTCCTTGGAACGAGTAACTGCAAATAACTGGCAAAGATGTATACATCATGTACAAAAAGAAGAGGAGAAAATGTGAGAACTCGATAATTTAATTGACGTTACTGTGGAACCTATCGTTATCAATCTAGGAGACGAAGATAATTCATCAGAGTATTCAGAGGATGAATTTTAATATTACCTACTTTTTTATTTTCTTTATTGTACATTTATACAACACTACATTTAGTCACCATAATTTGAATTTTCAAAATACATATATTTTTGTGTGGAATAAAAGTCTATTCATTAAATTTAAATAAATATTTTGATAATAATATTGAATAATTTTATTTGAATTACTAAAAATCCTCTTAACCCGGTTATGATGCTTAAAGTAGCCTCATGTTTTGAAATGCTGTTTTTATATTGTTTACTTATAAGAGAAATGGACCGAGAAATTGAAGCGGCATAGACAAAGACGGATTGTCGGGGGTTAAATTTTAACTACCTGCTAAAATTTAGTACAACCCGGTCATACAAAGTTTTTTAAGAGTACACCTCATCCATACCGATAATACATAATATAAAAATATTGAATATAAGCACCAGTACTACATTTATTTACGATTTGCATACATAATAAGCTTTTATTACTCTCTTTCATTTCTAAACAGACTATAAGTGAATAATGAATTCAATCCAAATACAAAATCAGTTGACTTCACAAATTTTTTGACAATGTATCCTAACATTCTTTTAGTATTACTAGTATTAGATTATACCGATTTAAATTATAAGATTGCATCTCGGGTCGCATAAAAACATTTCCAAAGTTTTTAATAAATAACACAGGGTCGGCCTTCATTTTCGTTGAATAAATGAACTTTAATTTACAAAAAAAAAACGCGAAGGGGGAACTTTTTCTTATAAGACTTTTCTTATACAAATTAGAAAGCTGTAGTTTAATTTTTATAGATTATACACGCCACACCCTGTATAAAAAACTATGAACATTTTTAATAAGAGAAAGGAATTTCGAAAGATAGTTGTAAGTTCTATTAAAAAGTAGTTATAAGTACAGCCTTTATGTAAGAAAAATAGTAGTAACATTGTCAAAAGAAGGAGGGAGTAACTCAAAAACATAACATATCTAGGAAAGTTGCACATCAAATAAAAGCTCTGAAACTAAGGAAGCCGTAACTATTTGTACATTTAAAGATAGTGTTAGTATAGACTTAAAATTTGTGAAAAAAGTTTCCATGTAGTATGGAATTTCTAGAACACTTCCAGAAAAGTCCTTGATAGTCATTTGTTTGGCATAAATCTATATAAGGACTACCAGAAACAACCAGAGTTAGTCCAATTTCAGCCGAGTTGGAGCCATGTAAAATGAAACGTTAGCTCTCAAACAAAAGCAATCAGTTCATTTCACTGTATAAAAAGAATACAAATAATCTAAAAAAGTAGTAAATCTATTTAAAACCAAAGTAAATCAACTATAAAAATACAGTTTTACGTGAATTATCCAGTAGAACCCAGAGGTGAAGATAAAAGTCTAATGAAGGTCTAAATCAAAGTTAGAGTAAAATTTTACAAAAGATTTTTATTATATATAAAGGGTGTTCCATTTAGAAAAACCAAGTTTTGACGGTTCGAAGTTAAGCAAATTTGACAATAAATTTCACCACCCTCCCTCCCAAATATCAGTACTTCAGATTCCACGATGTAAAAAAAGGCAATACCACACATAAACACGTTACGACTTCGTGACGTGGCACGTTGCGACATCGTGTAACGATACGACGTCGTGTCTGGAAATCTAAAGTCGCGTATCGTAAAAATTCACGCATAAGAGTTTTTTTTTTAATTTCTTGAGATTACTTGAGATAATTTAACCAAATTCGGTTTGCATATTTAGTGTAACAATAGGTATAAAATAAAAAATTACCAGCTTTAGAAATTTACCAGTGGCGGAGGTGTGGACATCATGAATCATTATTTGCCAAAAATATATCACCCTGTATAGTATTACAAATAAAATAGATCATCATTTGCACCATTGCATTATCTTCACTTTCTGTTTCTTTACACTTTTTTGTATTCCAAACCGAAACACCAAAATTGTTTTATTTGATCAAGTGCATTTTTACAGCTACTTAAATTACTTAAACATATCTTAGGGAGGCCATGCAATACAATAATAATAAGAAGCCGTCATCTTATTTAAGACTGTCTATTGTCAAATTAAGCTTTTAAAAGATTAAGTTTTAATAATGGCTTAGGTATGCATATTCAAATGCTGATATCGCCGATATAGTTTACATTTTTGGCCTTACTGATGGAAATGAATTGAAGTTAGGCGAATTTATATGGAAAGATTTCCAAATTATCCAACACCAAATCCAAGAATGTTCAGAAATGTTGTTCAACGTATTTCGGAGTCAGGCTCATTTCAAAAAGGTCAAATTCCTGGAAAACGAGTCCAATTCAAGGCCTAATTCCTGGAAGACGAGTGGAAAAGAAGAATGTTAGAACACCTGAGTTGGAAGAAGCTTTCTACACAAATTGAAAAAACCCAAATACTAGTATTAGGAAGATCGCTGCAGATATTAATGTGAATCATAAATTAGTTTAGTCCGTTCTGAAGCATCAACAGTTATACCCGTATCACATACAAAGGGTTTAAGCCTTACTGCCGCCAGACTATCCTGCTCGCCTACAATTTTGCCACTAAATTTTGCAAAAAAATGTTAACTTTATCGTTGGGATATTGTTTACGGATTAGGTAATTTTTCCAGAAATGCTATAATAAACTTCCACAATAAACACGTTTGCTCTGATGAAAGCTATCATGCCACAATGGAATCTCGAATTAGTTTTCATTGAATGTATGGGTGGTATTGTTGGAAATTTTCTTGGTGGGCCTTAAAACTTTAACCGGTGCCTCCTACATACATTTTCTTGAAAACGTTTTACCTGAACTACTTGACGATGTCCCCTATGCGCTAAAAGAAGGAATGTGGTTTATGCACGACGAGGTTCCCCCACATTTTAGTTTCATTGCACGTGAATTTTTAAATGAAAGATTCGATAATAACGTGATTGAACGAGACACTCAAGAACCAGGTCAACCTTAGCCACCCAGATCACCCTATATGACCCCTATTGAGATTTTTGTTTGGGGACATCTCAAGGCATTAGTTTATAAGGTTCACATTGAATTTGAGGAGCACTTAACAAATAAACAAACTTAACAAATTATAGCTGGTTGTGATGTGATAAGAGCTATCCTGGAATTTTTGCAAGTGTACGAGATATAATTTCAAAAAGAGCTGAAGCATGTATTTTGGCCGAAGGTGGCCATTTCCAATATTTGTTATAATAAATCATAGTAAAGTAATTCCATTGTTAATTAATTGTTTTGTTATTATTTGAAGTAATGTAATGAGTATCGTAAAAATGTACTTAATCAATTTTATTGTCAATCGGTTTGGAATACAAAAAAGTGTAAAGAAAGAAAAAGTGAAGATAATACAATGGCGCATATGATGACCTATTTTATTTGTAATATTATGCAGGTGATATATTTTTTTTTTGGCAAATAATGATCTATGATACCCACGGCCCCGCCAGTGGTAAGTTTCTAAAGCTGGTAATTTTTTGTTTCATATCTACTGTCATACTAAATATGCACACCGAATTTAGTTAAATTATCTCAAGCGGTTTAAAAATTGAAAATTAAAAACCGTTTTCATATTTAATTTTTACACGCTTCTACATTTCAAAAGAACACGATCTGCAAAAAATCGCCTTAGTAAAATGTTCACCCCTGAAGAGATGTGGGCCATCAAAGTTTCCAAAAAAATTATGAAAATTGGCTGTAATTTGAAAACCGAACGAGGTACAAATAACAAATTTTTTACAGGTTGTTTACTAATACAGATGCGAGTTTTCAACTATTTTTCGAAAATTTTAACCCCTCGAAAGGGGTTGAAATAACCACCCCTCAAGCCATTTTTTGCCATAACTTTTATATTTCGTAAAAACTCGATATCCAAAAATACGCATTAGATAAACTGGTTCTTTTAGAAACTTTTACCTCTCTAGCAATTTTCCTTTAAAACTTTTCGTTTATTAATAAAAAAATAAAATGTATTACCATTCACCTCACACCGTATATGATTGCAATCAATCAAAGAAAAACTAAGTGTGCTGCTGTCATGCCAGTTGTCACAATTAACTCTTCTGTAAGTTGTCACTGTTATCAGCTAAATACTTTTTGGGTGTAAATTAACAAGAATTATGCCAAATTTTACTAATGATGAATATGTGGACATGCTACAAGTGTTTTTTTCTACGATCGTGCAAAATTTACTACTTATTGCACTACCTACTGTGCCAAAAGTTTAACTTTTTTTACAGTAGTACAAAAAAAATATTGATTACAAGTTTAATCTAAGCATATCCATAAGTACCTAACGTCTGACATTGACAATTTGCGCAATTAATTTCCAGTTGTCAGTTAAAATTTTAATATTATGTAAAATACTGTTAAATAAAATTTGAAATAAAAACAATCGTAGAAAAAATGTTGCGTGCAACATGTGCAAAAAGCATATTTGTTGCACTTAACATGATTGCAGCTCTCAACTTCGTCTCGAGCTGCAAACTTCATGCATCGTACAACAAATACATACTCTTTACAGTAGTTGCACAAATAACTGTTTGAATGTCGCAGAAACTTTTATTAAATAGAAGTACAATGAAATGAAACTAAGAAATAATTTATTATCAAAAAGAGAAAAAACAAAAACTTAGTTAAAGGACATTTTCAAAATAATTGCCATATCTTTCTAAACACAGCCTAACACGTTTATCAAAGTTGTTACGGACTCGAGCAAAAATTATGGGATTGTTGCGAATCTCATCAGCCGCCGCGAATATTCTTTCCTGTAGCTCTTCAACACTGTCAACTGGGGTCGCATAAACAATACTTTTTATATGTCCCCAAAAGAAAAAATCCATGGACGTTAGATCGGGAGAACGTGCAGGCCAAGAGATAGTTTAAACTAAAATTATGTTGAAATGTTGTCATAGATACTTCGTGAGGATTTTCATGAGTCCAGAAATGAAGATTGTGCATATTGGTTAAACCATGTCTTTGAAAAGTTGCTGCATCTGTGAAAAGTATCTTTGAGGCAAAATTCAAATTATTTCTTAGAATATTAAGATACGATTCGCAAAAAACAACTCGCTTATGCATGTCTGGTTCAAGTAGAGCTTGAACTGGCCGGTGGTGAAAAGGATATAATAAATTATCATGGACAATATTCCAAACAACACTATGGGACACATTTAAGTGCATTGCTGTTTTTCTCGTACTAGTCTGACGATTTTCGTCAAACTCTTCAAGTACTGCATCCTCAAGATAAATAGTACGAACAGTAGGTCTTCGGCCGGTACCCTCAATATGCGGCTGTATTTTTCCAGTTTCCCGAAGTCTTCGTTCTACCGCCGAAAAAGTTTGTCTGTGGGGAACTTGACGATTTGGATATCTCTCATTATACGCTCTTGTTGCCGCAGCACAGTTTTTGCGACATTCAAAATACACTTGTAGCATGTCCACATATTCATCATTAGTAAAATTTGGCATAATTCTTGTTAATTTACACCCAAAAAGTATTTAGCTGATAACAGTGACAACTTACAGAAGAGTTAATTGTGACAACTGGCATGACAGCAGCACACTTAGTTTTTCTTTGATTGATTGCAATCATATACGGTGTGAGGTGAATGGTAATACATTTTATTTTTTTATTAATAAACGAAAAGTTTTAAAGGAAAATTGCTAGAGAGGTAAAAGTTTCTAAAAGAACCAGTTTATCTAATGCGTATTTTTGGATATCGAGTTTTTACGAAATATAAAAGTTATGGCAAAAAATGGCTTGAGGGGTGGTTATTTCAACCCCTTTCGAGGGGTTAAAATTTTCGAAAAATAGTTGAAAACTCGCATCTGTATTAGTAAACAACCTGTAAAAAATTTGTTATTTGTACCTCGTTCGGTTTTCAAATTACAGCCAATTTTCATAATTTTTTTGGAAACTTTGATGGCCCATATCTCTTCAGGGGTGAACATTTTACTAAGGCGATTTTTTGCAGATCGTGTTCTTTTGAAATGTAGATTCACTGGTATCATTTATGCTACTCCATTCAAAAACACCCTGTATAATAAAAACCCTTATTTTTGGCCACAGAACACGCCCATGGATTTTTTACATTTATTTAAGAAACACCTGTATATTTATCTATCATAACGCACGTTTATCACCATATATAATTATATTCTTATACGTATATTGAAATATAGCTAATGTCTAGATTTTAGTTACTTTAATGCTAGAAAATGAAGAATTTAAGGCATATGCTGGGTAACAATTTAATACACTATCAACCGGAACTAATAACTACTAATACACCCCTCGAACCAATTTGCATTTTGCGCGATAGTCTAATAATGTTGCACTCAGCGTTTCTCCTAGGTTCTTTGCTTTATTAAATTATAATCTCTGCAAAACCTGGTACATTTTCTAGACAGTTTCGTTAAGCTGCAAGGCGACTACCGGGGCATTTTCTTGATATTAATGAAGTTCCCTAAAGTTAATCAAAGTTCGCTTGTCACTCAGATGGAACCTCAGAATCATGTTATAAACTATTATAAAAGTAATTATGTACATCATGAGTCAACCAAGGCTAATGGGCTTTACTGAGTATAACAAAACGGATTCCCTGAGGGCCCCGTGAGGACTTTTTCCTCTTTTGAAGTGGCTCTAACAGATATTTATGATCTCTTCGATCGTTTATGAAAGGAGATGTTGTTTTGCATGTTTGAGATTGGATGGAATAGACAGAAAAATGAATACATATGGACGTTGAGGCATATAATGAAACAGAGCAATAAAATAGTTTATCTGCTCTCACTAAAGTAAATAGACTATTAATATATTATTTTTAAGGGGGGAAGTGGATTTTACCGTAGAAGTGGAAGTTGCTATGGACAACGGGAGGTAAGTGGGGTAACTTACCTCCCTAGGGAAAAAGCGATTTCGTATTTTAAATGCATATTCTATGAACCAATAAATAGAAATATTTGATGAATATTAATTTTTACGAATGAACATTTATAGTAATTGAATCCTGTTTTTCATTTTTGTTATTTAAACTGTCAGCAACATAACTTTCTGCAATTGCGGCTGATTTCCACCCGCCATGTCTCTTGATTGCTAATACATCAACTCCTGTATTAGTCAGTAACGGTACCGAAGTTCTTCGGAATGAATAGCCTGTATATGTTTCAGGATGTTCTAGTTTCAAAAACTGTGCAATCTTATTAGGAATCATAGAAAGGGTATTCTTGCCGACTGGTTGGTTGTAACATCTACCTGCTTGGTAGCGCATAAAAAAGCGTGATATTTCAGTTTTAATTTCCAATCTAATCTTGATATATTTCTTGAGAATTTCTAGGTGAGAAACAGAACCCAGACGAAAAGTAATTGTAAATATACGTGACATACCATTTTTAGAATCTGGAATTGTAACTACAATAATGTTATCGAAATTTTTGAAACTGACGTTGTCCAAAGTAAGTTTGTGTAACTCATCAGAACGGCATGCTCCTGCAATGCCTAAGACCATCACTACCTTCATTAGCAAATATGTGTTATCGGGTGCCTGAAAAAGAAAATCGTTGACTTGTTCTCTTATAAAAACGTTTGACAGTTTAGGTGTATAGCCGTCATTTTCACGTTTCAAAAATGCTCTCAGCTTGGAGTATTTTGATATATCCACGTTTTCCTCTATGAAAATAGTTGACTCAATCATTGAATATTTACTCCACACACTCACCGGTGACTTTAAAGTTCTTTACTTCTCCATGAAAGATACTAGCAGTGACATTTCAGAAACACCAACATTTTTGTTCTGGCGCCATTCTTTGAAATTTCTATATGCTACAAAAATTCGCAGGCAGCTTTGCTGCACTTTCTACTTAAAAATCACTCATTTAGAAATAACAATTCAAAACCAGTAAAATTTCAACTTTTATGTAGCTTTGTTTATAAACACCTTAGAGACGACAAAATCCAAACAACCAACGCGGCTTTGCAAGATTTCGAATATTGTTAAAATGAATTGATTAAGAAATGTCAAAAAATAAAACCTAATTTTTATTTCATGGACAATTAGGAACTGTGGGAGCAGATAAAATGTTATACACCACGCAGCAGTTAAGTATAATTTATCTCCTTTATAGTGTAAATAACTATTAAGAAGAGATAATGCAATGGGAGAAATTAAATAATTGTGGCAAGTGGACACCTATAGAACTTTGCAAAAATGAAGGAGTTGTGAAGAGGAAATAATAGAAAAACAGAAATTATATTGTTGAAGGTCAAATCCACGCATTTTTCATGAAACTCATTCGCAGTATCCGAGGAAATTGAATGGGCGGGCATACTGGGAGACCACCTCATAGGGTTTTTCTTCCTACCGGGAAATCTGGACGGAAACATACAGGGCAGCCCATAGAAAAAGTACCGCAAGACATTACAGCATAGTAAAGAACTTTTCGGCAAAATCCAAAAACAGATCAAATTTGTTTCTGAGGGGGACAACTTTTGGCTCAAATAGCATACCAAAATCTTCAACCCCCTAAGTGGGGGTGCTATCCCCTAAATTTTTTCAAATGGGAATGGGGGTCAAGTGGGGGATCATTAGAAAGGGCTTTTAATTCTCTATACATCGATTCTTACTTTTTGAAAATCGATTCATTATTTTAGAAAATATGCAGCTTTGAAAATACGAACAATATTTTTGACGAGAAATGCGAAAATCGATTTAATTTTACTTCAAAACTTACGGTATTAGTCAAGTAAATGCTGAAAATGTTGTCCGCCAACTTGCATACAATGATACAGGTTGTCTTCAAACCGTTGTCGAACATTCTGGAGCACTTGCGGTGTTACTTCGCGACATACATTAATGATTCGTCCTCGCAGATCTTCCAAGGTATCAGGTGGAGTGCTGTAAACTTTGCTTTTAATGTGCCCCCAGAGAAAGAAATCTAAAGGATTTAAGTCGGGTGACCGAGGGGGCCACTCAATTGCACCTCTTCGTCCTATCCAGCGTCCTGGAAACGTCTCATTTAGGTAATTGCGCACATTGAGCGAGTAATGTGGAGGAGCTCCGTCTTGCTGGAAAATCAGTTCGTGTTCATTGTAAGCAGGGTCGTCCTCTATGATATTTGTTAGAGCTGGGTCGATGACATTTTGTAGTAAATCCAAGTACATATCGCCTGTCAAATTTCCAGGAAGGAAAAAAGGACCTACAATGGAATTTCCAAAAATACCTGCCCATACATTCAACTTCTGGGGGTGTTGGGAGTGTGTCTCATGGAAAATCCTTGGATTGGTATCAGCCCAGTAACGACAATTATGGCGATTCACTAAACCATTCAAGAAGAACGTACACTCGTCCGAAAAACACACATTAAAGAGGAAATTATCGTTTATCGCTCGTTCAGTCATTATTTCGCAAAATTGCAAACGACGATCAAAATCGTCTTCATTTAGCTCTTGCACTAGCCGAATCTTATAAGGATGGAATTTGTATTTTTTTAATATTCGTTGGACACTTGTACGACTCACTCCTGTCGCAGTAGCCAATTGCATTGTACTCAGCGTACTATCCATTGCCACTTGCCCCAATACCGCTATTTCCGTAGGTTCATTTAGTACCGGATTTTCAACCTGCCTCTTTTTGTTATGAACGGAGCCAGTTTCGCGAAATTTGGCCACCAATTCGCGAACAATTTTTCCAGACGCATGTTTCTCAGGATGCCGTTGGTTGAACAGTTCGGCGACCCGATTTCCGCATTCATTGTTTTTGAAAAAAAGCTCAATAATTTCTACTCTTTCTGGAATTGAGTACACCATAATTAATCAATTTAAAAGACTCGGCAGTATTGGTACTCTTCAACTACAAGTCACAAGACAGTTATCTAGCAACTTCTTGTGGCCTATCTAAATACGAAACAAAAAGCGGACAATTTTTTGCTCACCAAAATCAGGCTAAAGAATTCGCAAATCAGAAAAAAAAAAGCGAATTCTTTTGAAGGAATTTACCAAGCTAATACCGTAAGTTTTGAAGTAAAATTAAATCGATTTTCGCATTTCTCGTCAAAAATATTGTTCGTATTTTCAAAGCTGCATATTTTCTAAAATAATGGATCGATTTTCAAAAAGTAAGAATCGATGTATAGAGAATTAAAAGCCCTTTCTAATGACCCCCCACTTGACCCCCATTCCCATTTGAAAAAATTTAGGGGATAGCACCCCCACTTAGGGGGTTGAAGATTTTGGTATGCTTTTTGAGCCAAAAGTTGTCCCCCTCAGAAACAAATTTGACCTGTTTTTGGATTTTGCCGAAAAGTTCTTTACTACCCTGTAATGCCTTGCGGTACGTTTTCGATGGGACTGTAGACTTGTATGTAGACTTTTATTTGAACTGGCTTTATTCATTCATTATTCATTTGTAATTCCGATATTTTCCAGGTGGGAAGTTTTATTTGGAGCACCCTGTAGAAATATTACTTTGGCAATAATAATATAAAATTGATTTCATAACATTTAATACTTAACGTACTTAATAGATATAATTAGTACATAATTGATACAAAACGTATATAGGATATCGGATGTTATTTATTTATTTATTTATTTATTTATTTATTTTCCCAACAGGCATAAATATCTAATTACAGTTAAATAATTACTGCACTGAATTGTAGAATATGTGACTACCCAAAGCAAGTACACTAACAAATAGACTAGGCGGTATCTGTTTTGATTTGGGTATATCCACGGAGATTTTTGGCTTTTTGACTTCCAAATATAAATATAAATAATAAAAGGTGGGCTTAACATTTGGCGGCACAATATGTTAAAATAATTCTAAATATGTCATATTTTTTAAGAGTTGATTTTAGGCGAAAATGGAAGAGGAAATGGAAGAGGAAAAAAATATTTGTATTTAATTTTTTTACCAAATATGATTAGTTGCAAATCGAATGAATCATGATTATTAATATTGTAAAAATCGAAAAAATCGCCAAAAATGGGTCTGATAGTGTCGGTATGAGACAATTTGTTACTAAATTTCAGCGCGAAATGTCGTTATTTTTTTACGTTAGTGCTGGGGTTAAAGTTAGGCATTTTAATTGGCGCAGATTTTTTACACATACTTGGACCCCTTAACCATCATATAGAATCGTTGTAATATCAACTTTCATTTTTTAAATAAATTTCTGAGCGATTTTAAAAGTTCGAAAAATTTTGACTTTATAAACAAATACTTGGAAAATCTATGAAAGTACTAAAAACAGATCTCGGAAAGACGCTTAACTTGAAAAAAAGAACGTTCAAATCGGTCATATAAGTTCCGAGATATCAAGCGTCAGTCAACAAGCGTTAGCTACAAAACTATGCATAATGTAACAACAACAAAAATTGAATTTGGTAGGTTTTTAAGAACTTTTCGTATGTGCTTTTATAAATGTTATCGCACGTGTGCTTTTTATATGAAAATTCAATAATCCGACGCAAAACCGGTGGGAGGGGATGAATGATACACTGAGAGAAATGCGTTTTATTCTTTATTAGAATTCTATATGCCATTATAAGACCATTGTATACTATATGTGACAGTTAAACAGGTGAATATTGGATATAAAACGCGTATTGCTAGCACAGTTGTATAGTGACTATAAACCTTATTCTTTATTAAATTATTGTATAACTAGTATACAACGTTTTTTATACCCTTTACGAAATAATAGCAATAACTGTTATTAAAGTGTTCCATATCGTTATTAGAACATCTAGTACTGGTTATAAGTTTTATAATAATAAATGTATTAAACTGTTGTATACTCTGTATGAGTTAAAAACATATGACATTAAGTTTTCAGAAATTTTATTGGATAACTGTAATTACAAGCTAAGGTTCTAATGTAAACATACATAAAACATACTTTTAAGCATTAAAAATGATGACAAATCGCTCCCAAAACTGTCCAGTTTATTTTCTTAGCAACGATGCACCCGTATTTTCTTGTATTACATGAGAATTTGCACTATAACTCTTCCACCTTAAGAATGAAGCATCCCCAGAAAGGTTGAGCTTCTTTCCATATAATTTTATTTCCTCTGGTTGATTGACTTTATACCCATGCTCTTCTTTGTCACCGTTAACCTTCTGTTCCTCCATCTTATGTAAAACTTAACATCAGCGATTTCTAATAGGACCTACAAAATAATAATTTTTAAGATTTAGACAAGATTTACATTTGAAAAAACAAAACAATTACAAGCCATAAAACAGTTAGATACTTACATAATAATTTTCCATTTCACACAACGCGATATGATCATGTATCCCACAAAACATGTGCATATACTGTCCATTTTCATCAAACTAGACGTGTGTAAGTCGATGCACAGCGGACTGTCGGAAATTTTACGATTGTTGTATTTTCTCTTCTTGAGTAAAGATAATAAAGACGTTGTGGTTTTGTGTGTTTATTTTGACAATGATTGAACATGTATGGACAATAAAAGTGGACTGTATAAGATAGTTGAGTACCGTTCTGCTTCATGCATAGCATGCTACTGAAATCTTAGAAGGGATGAGCTCGTGCGGCGAACCCTAAATCAGCGGCTGGAATAGCCAGGTTTCTTATTGAGTCGGCGCACTTCGCTCTCGGGTCTGACATATGATTATTATTACAAGACTATGAATATAACTTAACAACGATCATAACCGATTATGCACCGAGAGGTGACGATCACTTAACCATTATAAGATGCGTTTTACACGTTAAAAACGGAAACATATTCAGTATAAGAACGAATAATTCTGTTAATACAATTGTTATATACAAATTCGGATACTGGTCTTTATACAACAAATCTTCCCTACTATACAATTGGAACATAAAGTCTATAACACCTAATAATGTATAAGTAATTCATTATAACCTTTATTTCATAGATGCATAAGGTGTATTAAGCACCTTCCAGTTAAACTCATTGAATAAGGAGTATGGAGATGATTGCTTTTTTTTAATAAAAGTTGTATATTGGTTGTAAATGTTTTAATATGCGCTATACACATTATTCTAGATAAACAGTTTAATAAGCCCATTTCTTTCAGTGTAGAAATTGAATTCGTTCAAAAAGAGTGCACCCTCTTCGGCGTTCAATATGTGGGCTTGAACGGCTCCGATATTGACGTTTTTTTTTTAATTGATATAGCAAAATGAGAGGAATTCAATTATCAAGATTTCATTAAAATATTATAAAGCCTTATCAGCCTATTACCACTACTTAAAATTTCACACATTTTATTGTTGTATATTCATGCAAATAATAATACCGATGGTAGATATACATAGTCCATTGTTATTAGGTATTAGTTTTAATAATTACTTGATAATAATATTTAAAATCTTGAAATTTTTATTTAATATGTAATTTATTTATTGTATACATATAATATAGGGAAAAAGGCATATACAAATAATTATTATTTGATATTTATAAAACATATCGCATTATTAAAAAAGTATTCCGCTTTTTATAACATAGTTGCTGTTTTCGCTTTCAAAAATTTCTTTCTTTAGTAAACAATTAAAATGCGCACTGCAATTCATTATAGGGAACTTTTATAAAGTTTGCCTATATCCATCTCTAATTCTAATATTCTTCGACCTATTTCAATTTCATATTTATTGTCGAATTTGGCTGACTGTACCGCCAAAACTTGGTTTTTCTAAATGGGACACCCTGTATATTTAATCAAAATTTGTTGTATAAATTTACTCCATATCTATCCATATTACACCTCCCTATACCTATCTTTTAATTTTTCTGTTTTTGACGTTTTTTTTTGATAAATAAAATCAGTCAATAAATTTTTTGCAAGGATGGCTAAATTAACCAACCATAACCAACCATAAGTTTGCTGTTAATCTGACAGTGGTGCCTACTTACAATTAGTTAAACACTGATTTGAAAATAATGAAAAACGATACTTATTGAAATGCTGATATTATAACACACCAATGGTGTTGTAAAAAAAGTGAAAAACTTTAATAATGCGATGATTATGAAAATATAAGAAACACGTTTTATAAACATAAATAAATAATTATTTGTATCTATGTTTTTTCTATATTATATGAATACAATAAATAAATTACATATTAAATAAAAATTTCAAGATTTTATTTAAACATTATTACCACGTAATTATTAAGACTAATATCTAGTAACAGTAGATTGTACCTATATCCTACCATCGATATTATTATTTACATGAATATACAGTATAACAATGAAATGTGGAAAATTTTAAGTCGTAATAGACCGAAAAGGACTTTATAATGTTTTATTGAAATCTTGATAATTGAATTCCTCTCATTTTTCTATATCAATTTTAAAAAAAAATCGGAGCCATAGAAGCCGAGATATTGAACGCCGAAGCGCGCGCGCGCTCTTTTTGAACGAGCTATTTCAATTTCTACAATTCAGCTCCTCCTCCCGGCTTGACCATAATAATTGAATTTTCATATAAAAAGTACACGTGCAATCATATTTATAAAAACACATACGGAAAGTTCTTGAAAAAACCTACCAAATTCTATTTTTGTTGTTGTTACATTATGCATAGTTTTGCAGCAAACGTTTGTTGACTTCGACACTTAATATCTCGGAACTTATATGACCGATTTGAACGTAATTTTTTCAAGTTTTTAGTACTTTAGTAGATTTTTCAATCCGCAAAATCGCTTCACGAAAGTATTTGTTTATAAAGTCAAAATTTTTCGAACTTTTAAAATCGCTCAAAAAATTATTTAAAAAAAGAAAGTTGATATTACAACGATTCTATATGATGGTTAAGGGGTCCAAGTATGTGTAAAAAAATCAGTGCCAATTAAAATGCTTAACTTTAACCCCAGCACTAACGTAAAAAAATAACAACATTTCGCGCTGAAATTTAGTAACAAATTGTCTCATACCAAAACTATCAGACCGATTTAGATCGGGTTTTGGGATTTCGTTTTGTAATTCTTTAAAGTACTTACATCTACATTTATAGTAGAATTGGACAATTTCTTACCTATCAGTTTAACGCTTCAAAATTACCTCGATCAATTTCATCACTTTATTACGCTGTTTTGGCTATCTAGCAACAGAAATATGCAATGCGCAGGTATCAAAACAATTCTGTCTTATATCAAATTTCATAGCAAACAATTTCACCAGTAATAGTTTTTTCTGTAAACTGCATATTTAAGAAGTTATATTGGAAAATGTTATAAAAAAACCGTCATTTTTGAGTATTTTTTCAGTTTTTAATTTTTTCTGCAAATAGCACAACTTTTTCTCTTCGTGCAACCTTACATTTTCATTGTTTATATTATTTGCCCTCTGTTGGCTCTAATACTCTTTGTGTTTTTGAGGTTACCGAAGATGACATAATAAATGCAATTAAGAGAATGAAGGGTAATTTTACAATGTGGCCTGATTCTATAATTAAGTATAAAGAATATCCACAAGTATGGAAAGAGTCGCGAATATGCCCCGTTTATAAAAAAGAGACTAAAAACGACATAACTAATTATCGGCCCATAGCTATTATAAGTAACTTTTCAAAAATTCTAGAAATTATCTTACACAATCGACTTTATTTTCATATTGAAAAATCTATATCTCCGTACCAACATGGATTTATGAGTGGTCGTTCAACTACCTCAAATCTAGTTGAGAAAACCCAATTTATTGCTGAAGCTTTGGATGCAGGAAGTCAGGTTGATGTTGTGTATACCGACTTTTCTAAAGCTTTCGATCGGCTTGATCACAATTTATTAACTTTGAAATTGGAGTCTTATGGTATATCTCCTGCTCTATTAACTCTGTTTAAATCCTATTTTAGTAATAGGTACCAATTTGTGCAGTATCGAGGCTTTCAATCATGTAAATTCCATCAATCTTCAGGAGTTCCGCAAGGGTCAATTCTGGGACCACTGTTATTTATTATTTTTATTAATGACTTAACTGAATGCCTCGATGTCAACTATTTACTATATGCGGACGACCTGAAGTTATTCTTGGAAGTTAAATCATCTACTGACTGTACTACATTACAAGATAATCTTGACAGATTACACAATTGGTGTTCATGTAATAATCTACCTCTGAATGTAAGTAAATGTAAATTTATGACTTACAGTCGACGCAAAACTAATCTAGATTTTGATTATAAAATTGGTGAATCTTTTTTAAATAGAGTTACGCAATTTACTGACCTTGGTGTTACTTTCGATACCAGATTATCGTTTGACGACCACATTAGTTTAGTAACCAAATCTGCTTATAGGAATTTAGGCTTTATTTTGCGTAATTCTAAGGACTTTCAGAACGTAAAGATTCTAAATATATTGTATGCAGCATTTGTGCGTTGCAAACTTGAATATGCATCGGTTGTTTGGAGTCCCATTTATAATATCTATAATATTCATTTAGAGAAAGTACAACGGAGATTTTTAAAGACTATTCATTTTATTAGTTATGGATTTTATCCTCCTCGTGGTACACCTCAAGATTTATTGCTTTCTTGTTTTAATTTTAATAGTCTCTGTCGTAGGCGAATTATGTTTTCAATTATATTCCTTTTTAAAATCATAAATAACACGTTAAATGCAGACTCGTTAGTCTCAAGGATTTTATATCATGTTCCTAGACTTAATTCTAGATTTCACTCCGTTTTACAATTACCCACACCTCGTACCAACTTACTAATAGCATCTCCCCTATATCAAATGATTTCCAATTACCAGAAGTATGAAGATCGACTTGATATATTTTTTCATTGTATGAATGACATAAAAAAATTGTTTGTCTAGTAAATGTAATCCTTATCTTGTATATGTTTGTTAGCTTATTTGTTTTATCTGTCTGTTATTGTTTATCCTTAAGTTTTTTGTCTGGATTTTATATTTTGATTGCTCTATGTTATGTAGTATTTATATTTTTATATTTAATGTTAGTTTGTCTTTTTCTTTTAAAATTTAGTTAAGGTTTTCTGTTTTACCTTATCCTATAATTGGGACTTTGTCCCGTTGGATATTGTAATTTCTAAATAAATAAATAAAAAATAAATTATTTTCGACCTATTTTTACTAATATCTAATCTACGTCAAGCAACGGCCATAACTCGAAGGTTTTGAGTTTAATTCTCTTGGACTATTACAACTTGAATTTGTCTATAAAATTTAAAATCGGCAACGGGTCTTACTCAATATCTTAATAGACAGGTTATAAGGGTGTTGAATATTTCTTATGGTTTATGTATTCAGGGCGCGCCCCAACTTGTAAGTAAAATGGATCCTCTCGACTACACCTCATCCGATTATAATTTGCTTTGTAGCCTTCAGTATCATAACTTGGAAATTACAATGCGCCTCCGCACTAAACTACGCCATTGCAGTGCGGTCGGACCCATTAACCGCGACGCCGTAATAGGATTTTAAGGTAGCAGAGTGACGACGTCTTACCGGGAACAGTGGGATTCCCCAGAGTGCCCTCTCGAGGAGGCGGCTATATTTCTTGTTTAACTACTTTCTAGTTTTTTGCGTCCCAGGCGTATAGGAGCCGTTTTTGTTGCTATTGTTTAATCAAACGTGATTTATACACCCAATGATTTATTTTCGGTGTTAAGTCCGGGCTAGGAAAATATTGCCCGGTGATATTAAATTTCCTTTGGAGAGGGTTTTTTGCGGGAGAGAGCGTTGCATTGTTGTAGGTGAAGCGAGCTGGAATTACTATTTATTGCCTCGTGGCTGACTGCGGGATATTTTGGATGGATTCTGCACGACGGCAACGGTTTTTCCTATTCATATTAAATTCCTGGTTTAACGCGTACCGAAACCGAAGGTTGGAAGGTATCAATATTGTTCCTCTCCTGCACAGGGGGTTTGTTAAATTATGGTGCTAACATACGCTGTGTTTGTTTTATACAGGGATGGCCAGAAGTACGGAATAAAATTCATATCTTTTCAATGAGTAAATTAATTTGGTAATGTGTACTATAGGATACATAATTTTAAAAAAATCACAAATGCCAGAATAGCACGTATAGCCCTCTGTTATGACTGCTAGGTATTAATATAATCCAATTCCAAAGTTGCAACGCATTTACAGAATCATCTCTTCTGTGACAGTAAAACTACTCAAGTATTTAATCAAAATGGCCGCAGGCTGTAGCAGTTGGTCAGCACCTCAGGCAAATTTCATCAAATTTTACACTTTTCTGTAATACAGTTTGCATGTTATTGGTCATAACTCTTTAGACAAACACCTTTAATAAGATTCTATACACTTTCTGTAGTTCACACGATGTGTTTTGTGGTGTAAATACTTTGTTATATATTATGTATCCTATAGTGCACATCGCCAAGTTTGCATATTATAGTAGATGTTACTCATAAGATACATCACCAAGTTTGCATAGTGTAGTAGCTGTTATTTATAAGACACATTGCCAAATATTCTTATAGCAATATTTGACTGTAACAACGTTTTAGTGTTTTTCAAAAATACATTTTTAAAGGTATTTGCGAGGGTGTTTGTCTAATAAAAACATAGGCACCATTACAATTAATATATCTCAGGGAACTTAACTCGGCCCTACATTTTCATCCAGAACTGCTAAAATTATTGCACTACTACCACCTGAAAATGGAGCTTCCGATGATGAAGACGTATCTAGCGATGATGACGTCGAAAGCGTATTAAAAATTTATGAAATGGATAATGTAGCACCTGATGCAACATCACTGGAAGATTCATTTAGTTCTGAGGCGCCCTCTTTACCGAATT
>NW_019417052.1:138753-144754 GCF_000390285.2 Anoplophora glabripennis
TTAGATGAAATGTTTCCAAATCGCTGGATTGGTAGACGGGGTACAATTGAATGGCCGCCAAGATCCCCCGACTTAACACCCCTGGATTATTTTCTTTGGGGATATTTGAAAGAAAGAGTCTACCAGGGCAGACCGGATAATATTGAGAATTTAAAGAACAAGATTAGGGCGGAGATGCATAATTTACCAGCTGAAGTCATTCAGAATGCTGTGGACAGCTTTTACTATCGTCTTGGAGAATGTCAAATAGTGAATGGAGGACATTTTCAGCATTTGCGACATTGAGTTTATTTTTGTAAATTATCTAGTTGTTTCAATTTCTAAATGAAGAAAAACTTGCTATTGAAAAAATAAAACTTGTTTATTTGGTGTGGCTGGATTCGGTTTTCTATAAGCTTTTCAACGAGCCCCTTCATACCTTATGTTTCCATTTGAAAAAAAAGTAGGGGTAGCTGGGTGTTAGGGGGTTGAAGAAAAATTAATTATTATATAAGCGAAAGATGGGAAAAAATCAAAATCAGTTAACGTGTTTCGGCGTTTTGAAACAAATTAACTCATTCAAAAGATATGAATTTTATTCCGTACTTCTAGCCATCCCTGTATTGTCTGAATGATCATGATCGATCTGTATAGAATTGTATTGTTGCCGAACTTTGTTTACAATTTTCAATGGTTATTTTGGCGCCATATATATTGTCATGATATCATAAGTCGATAACGGTACATAACTACACAATATAATGAAATTTTGAAAAATGTGACATACCAAAATAGAGAATTCTGACATCTGTTATGCTATATATGAGAAAATGAAGGATACAAATTAACATATAGAATAAGTTTTAGTACATATAAGGCAAAATCGTTACATGATACCATCAATCTGTCAGAATAAAATAAATAATGCAAAATTTTATATTAAATAGTTTAATGAAAGCAATAACTCATACTAGAAAGTTAAAATGTATAACCTAGTAGAATTTTGTAAAGTAATTTATCATATAGAAGCATTGGTGTGGGAAAATTAGAAAAAGTTAAAATTTTGACAGGTACATTATCGCAGACCAAGAAGCAGTCCGCTTATAAATTAAGTCCATGCAATAAACTAAAACTATAACTAAAGTTCGTCATACCTTTAGTCTATATTTATAAGTGGAATCAAAATTATAGTTCTTTGTATAACTTCATATAGCGATTTTCGAAATGTCAAACCCATAACTCAACATTGTGTAAAATTTATTGTGTAAAAGGTATTTCTCAGATGTAAAATGACCTGTGTGTTAAAAAGACCTTCTATTCATATAAGAGTGTATTTAAATCCCAATTTACATTCCAAGTAGTGTATAAACATTAATAGTTGTCAAGTAACGGTTTAGTCATTAGTTAATTCATACAAGGCAAAACTATTCAAAATAGTAAAAATAACTTAATATCAATGTTATGGAACAATATTAGTGACACAGAATTAAGCTAAATAGCATAATTTGGTTAAATTATCATAAATTAGCAAAATTTTGTAGAAACTTTATAAATCAACGTAATATAAAGATTTGGGTATGAAAATTTGTGAAAATAACGTAGAATCCGAATATGTCAGTGTCATGCTGCAAAAGACATACATAAAGGTCCAATTCCAGTTTAAAAATTTCATAAAGCATCAAATTAATGTTGCCATAACCGACAATTTCATTTGTTTACAGCATATAAAAAGTAATACAGGGCTTCTAGTAGCCAGTCTTTCATAATTTGTCGAACCAACAACATCGTTCAAATCGTCCTAAAACAACCAAAAGCAAGTCGAAATTAAATAAACAAACATATTCAAAGTTACCTGTTTAAACGTCAAAAACTGCACATAGTTTACTGAAAAATGTCAAAAGTTCGAAGTTTCCAGTAGTTATAAAATTTCGCAAATAGTCAAATAACACATGAATTTTTATACAATGGAAATAAGTGCCGTTTAATAGAAAGTCCCTGGAATAAATTTCCAGTTTAAAAAAAATAGTGAGGTGTCATAAAAGGAATTTACAACAAGCAGTGAAGTGCAAACATAATCATCCTTTGTAATAACGAGTACGAGGAATCAATTCTGCATCGACCGGACGGATTGGACATCAATTAGCTGGAGAAACACACGTCACCCGGATTACAGCGTAGAAACCAACATTTATCCCTTGCGTTACGTAAGTTGCATATCTTACAAAGGCCTAATAAAATTCAAATCGTACGAATTCGTATTTCAAATTCAAAATTTACATCTGAAATTTCCAATATTACAAAAGTCGACTATAACCTCAAAATTTCACCCTCTAAACTAGAATAGTATAAAGTAGATTTAGAACAGTAGTTAAGGATAAAATTTGTCAATTGTCTTAAATCTAATTATGTAATACACTGTGTATTTGATGCTTAATTGTATTTTTCATTTTCCATATAACATTCAAAATTTCAAAACTGTCCAATATAGTGAAACGCACCCTGAGAAAGAGCAAGCTCTAACTAAACTAATTTATAAGACCAGATCTTATTGGAGCCTGTGCAAAGTAAAAAAATTAAATTAAAAACATTTTCTCAATGTCAATAAAAAAATAAAAACAAATTACATAAAAACCAATTCTCATCAATCTCATTCTTTCATTCACAATATTAAAAACATAACAATATATATGTATAAATAACTTATACGAGTAAAGTTAGATTCAGCATTTAATTTTAGATTCTACCTACTATTAAAATTAACAGAGTTAGGGAGACTAGAAGTTAAGGGATGATTTCAGATATTAAAAAAATCATGAGCAGAAAAATGAATGAATTTTATAATTTTTTTTTCAATCTACTCTAAAAAATGTAATCTATCTTTTCAGAAAAATACCTAGATATATTTTTAAATTTTTAATAAAAAAAATTATAACAATTTCACAAAGCGAACGTGATTTTTTATCTTTGGCGTAAAACAAAATTTCAAAAGCAACTTTTCATTATTTTAAATAATCAATCAAATGGCATAAAAAAATAGTTTTAGTGTTGAATCATAAAAATTAACAATTAAAAAATTTAATTTGTTATAACTTTTTTATTAAAAATTAAAAAAGTAATATCTATTTCTCTGAAAAGAAAGTTTATATTTTTTAGAGTAGATTGTACCTAAAATAAAATTATAAAATTCATTCATTTTTCTGCTTCCCTTTTCCCATAACTTCTAGCCTCCCTGACTCCGTGAATATTTTTATGTAGAATATGCTCTACAACTTTTATAAGAATTTTTTTTCCTAGCTCTTACCCCTTTTTATTTTTCTATTATTATTTTCACCCTTGGCCGGGGGTTGAAAAAACATTACTGTCACTCATTATTATTATATACCTCAAACTAACTTATATCAAAAATTTATTCATTTAAAGTCTATTTAATTGGACTACAGTAACACTAGCAGAAATACCTATTTTATCTGCTTATACAGGGTGATTCACACATATCCAAAAAAATTTGGGAATAGATGCGGCATGAGAAATGGAGTCAATATCGTAAAATAAATTTTTGTAAAATCCTTATAGTTCCCGAGAAAAAAAATATTGAAGTTATAGTACATTCAACCACTACATAGCTGTACAACTGTAGTTTCTAACGTTCTTCTTCGCAATACGCGTGGAATGCCACGTGGTCTCAGCGACTCTGAATACCGAAATTCGATTTTGCAATCGTCGTTGCGATGGTGTTTATCTGTTATCTGTGGTGTTTACAATAGTTTTTTAGTAGTTAGTGTCAAAAATGATTTGCGTGTATAGCTCGGAGTTGATGGATATCGTTTTAATTTAAGGTGAATCTAGACAACATTTGCATTATGGTGAAGCATTCGTCTTATAGTGAAACAAGACAGCATTTGTATTAATTCATGGAAACTGAGTAAGACGGCCCCAAATGTGTTTACACGTTGGTGGATAAAATTTTGAACAATTGTTGTTGTAACATCGGGTATGTCAAATGATTTTATTATTTAAAAATACAAATTAATTTTATTAATTAATAATAACAATAAAGGCAAAATCAGTTGAATTTGCCGATATAAAATAGGTGATATAAATTCTATTTATTTAGTTTTTTGTCCGTTTTTATCACACCGCCATGCCGGTCGCCATGCCGTGCAGAAGTGTATTTTTAAATCATTTTCGAACTGCCCTTTTTGATTTTTTTCATTGAAAAATTGTATTTGTAAGGGTTCCCTGTACATCCAAATGCGTATCTGGCACTTAATTTTACACATATTTTGCGTTTGTAAGAAAATTATTATAGGTTCGATAAATAAGGTTGAAAAAAACACGTTATTTAAACTTTCTTTCACGATTTAAATTGCGTTTGTTAAATACTTGAGACACGTTATTTTAAAAAGTAAAAGTGAAAGAACATTAATACTAAAAATTGTCGTTTCACAATAACATTATCTTTCATTACTTAAAACATGTAAACACGACATTTTTTAACCTTCAAGGTCAAATGTGGGTCGACTTCCAAAAGTCCCGGTACGGCAGAACTTTCGAATAATGCATTTTGGGAAAAAATATTTCAGACAAAAGTGTAAGGATTTTGGCCTAGCTATCAGATGGTGACCTTGGATTTGACCTTCAAGGTCATTTGAAGGTCAAGTAAAGTTTTTTAAATGGGAACCCCTATTTTTTATTGCGGATTTGGAAAGGTCATTGTCAAAGTAATGGTCGAGACCATATTTGGACGTAAAATTTCTTGCTCTTTCCAGGGAAAAATCCTTACACCTTCGTCTGAGACATTTTTTCCCAAAATGCTTTCTTCGAAAGTTTTTATGCCGTAACGGAACTTTTGCATAACCCTGTATAAAAATTGCTTAGAATTAATCGAAAAATCAATAAATTAATTCAGATATAGGATGTCCCTTTTAAAAAAAGTATACTTTTTGATCTATCCTGTATAATAATGTTTGATCAATTTTCAAATATCTGTGCAAAAAGTACAGGAAAAATCCTACAAGTTCACATTTTTTACACACATTTTACTGTCCCAAATAAACAAGTTAAGGTGGGTGGACATTATAGAAAATCATCCAGTACATTCATAAAACAACACGTTTTCCTCAAATGGTGTTTAGATATTATAAACTTATTTCTAAGATATGAGTTTTTACTGGGGAGGGACACGTTCTGTTTTATAAAATGGGTTCATCATTTAAAATTCTGTATTTTTTCCTTTGACCTTTTTGAAGTTATTCACTCGTCTCATATTAACTTATTTAATGACTTAAGTGAATGCCTCGATGTCAACTATTTACTCTATGCAGACGACCTGAAGTTATTCTTGGAAGTTAAATCATCTACTGACTGTACTACATTACAAGATAATCTTGACAGATTACAATTGGTAATCTACCTCTGAATGTAAGTAAATGTAAATTTATGACTTACAGTCGACGCAAAACTAATCTAGATATTGATTATAAAACTGATGAATCTTTTTTAAATAGAGTTACGCAATTTACTGACCTTGGTGTTACTTTCGATACCAGATTATCGTTGACGACCACATTAGTTTAGTAACCAAATATGCTTATAGAAATGTGGGCTTTATTTTGCGTAATTCTAAGGACTTTCAGAACGTAAAGGTTCTATATACAGGGTGTTTCATAATATATGCGCAGGACTTCAAGATACGATAGCTCGCCCAAAAATTTGAAAAAAAGCTTGTATTAACTTACCCTCTAAAATGCACAATTTTCGAGATACAGGGTGTTGAAATTGTAAAAAAAATTTCGTTTTTTGCGAATATCTCCGGAACCGTTTATCGTACAGAAAACAGCTTTTGTAAGCATTTACTACTCATAATAAGCTATGTTCTGTGCGAGAAAAAAATTTTTTCAAAGTCATAATTGGTGAAGATTTTGAAGGGGAAGTGGGTGTTTTTCTCCCCAACTTCTACGCCACTGGAAAAAGTACGGTTTTGAGACGCCCATTTGAACCGCCAATGTTTTCTACACAAAAA
>NW_019417052.1:146203-155748 GCF_000390285.2 Anoplophora glabripennis
TATTGTATGCAGCATTTGTGCGTTGCAAACTTGAATATGCATCGGTTGTTTGGAGTCCCATTTATAATATCTATAATATTCATTTAGAGAAAGTACAACGGAGATTTTTAAAGACTATTCATTTTATTAGTTATGGATTTTATCCTCCTCGTGGTACACCTCAAGATTTATTGCTTTCTTGTTTTAATTTTAATAGTCTCTGTCGTAGGCGAATTATGTTTTCAATTATATTCCTTTTTAAAATCATAAATAACACGTTAAATGCAGACTCGTTAGTCTCAAGGATTTTATATCATGTTCCTAGACTTAATTCTAGATTTCACTCCGTTTTACAATTACCCACACCTCGTACCAACTTACTAATAGCATCTCCCCTATATCAAATGATTTTCAATTACCAGAAGTGTGAAGATCGACTTGATATAGTTTTTCATTGTATGAATGACATAAAGAAATTGTTTGTCTAGTAAATGTAATCTTTATCTTGTATATGTTTGTTAGCTTATTTGTTTTATCAATCTGTTATTGTTTATCCTTAAGTTTTTTGTCTGGATTTTATATTTTGATTGCTCTATGTTATGTAGTATTTATATTTTTATATTTAATGTTAGTTTGTCTTTTTCTTTTAAAATTCAGTTAAGGTTTTCTGTTTTACCTTATCCTATAATTGGTACTTTGTCCCGTTGGATATTGTAACTTCTAAATAAATAAATTAAGATGAATAATCCAAGTATATACATATTATAATTACATTTGCTTACAAATGCATTCTGTGTTGATGTTTATCATTAGAAATGTTAAACAAGCGATGTACTACTTCTGCGATGGTTCGGCGGGTGGCAATTTTAAATTTAAACATAAAACTTTTACGATTACTGGCGTTTATCTTAACCGGGCTATGAATTATGTAGACGCGGTACACCTTTGGAATTCCGGAACGGTTAAGGTGGCATGTAATAAAATCCAACTGGTATAATAACAATGCTGTTAAATATACATTGTCTTAAAACTAAATTGTATCGTTCAAAAAGCAATATAAATATTTAATTGAAGTATGTTATCAAAACGGCGTTAAAGTATAATTGGATTTAGATTAGAGATGGATTTGATGAGAGAAAGAACCAGAGTTGTCTTCTGTACTTTCATCAACAATTATTGATCTATAAGTCTGTTTAGAAATTAAAGAGAGTAATAAAAGCTCATTATGTATGCAAATCGTAAATAAATGTAGTACTGGTGCTTATATTCAATATTGAGGTCTACTTTTAACAAAACTTTGTGCGATCGGACTGTACTAAATTGTAGCAGGTAGCTAAAATTTAATCCCCGACAATCCGTCTTTGTCTATGCCGCTTCAATTTCTCGGTCCATTTCTCTTATAAGTAAACAATATAAAAACAGCATTTCAAAACATGAGGCTACTTTAAGCATCATAACCGGGTTAAGAGGGTTTTTAGTAATTTAAATAAAATTATTCAATATTATTATCAAAATATTTATTTAAATTTAGTGAATAGACTTTTATTCCACAAAAAAATATATGTATTCTGAAAACTCAAATTATGGTGAGTAAATGTAGTGTTGTATAAATGTACAATAAAGAAAATAAAAAAGTAGGTATATTAAAATTCATCCTCTGAATATTCTGATGAATTATCTTCGTCTCCTAGATTGATAACGATAGGTTCCACAGTAACGTCAATTAAATTATCGAGTTCCCACATTTTCTCCTCTTCTTTTTGTACATGATGTATACATCTTTGCCAGTTATCTGCAGTTACTCGTTCAAAGGAATTTTTTAACAAAATTTTCACGTCACTTAATTTAAACGTCGTATTATTTCGCGCTACATCTCCTTTTACCTGCCCCAGACTAATTCGATTGGGTTAAGTTCACAGTGATAAGGTGGTAACCGTAGTACCATTATTTGGCGATTTGTTGCCATTTCATCGATAACATATTTTTTCTGATCTTTATTAAGATTGACAAGTGTCAAAAGTTCCTTTTTCACCATATTTGTTTCAAAAGAAATGTTTTTTTCTGGATAACCATTGAATTATATCGGCTTTCCTCCAAGCAGTCGTAGGCGTCCGCTTGGTCTGCCGTGAATGGCAACTGGCATTATCCATGACAATTACAGACCCGGGAGGAATAAGATCCAATATCTATGTAAAATACTCTTCGAAAACATCTGCGTTCATGTCTTCGTGACAGTCACCTGTATTTTTAGATTCAAATAAAAGTAAACCCCCATCTACAAAACCACTGGCACTACCTATATGTGGCACTATTAATCTTCGCCCTTTACCTGAAGGTGCCTTGAACCCTGTTGAAAGTCCATCCAAAAATGCTTGTCGAAAACTTTTTACATTTTTATCTTGCCATACTTTTGTTACAGTATATCCCTCGTTGACCCAAATTTCGTCTAGATAATAAATATTCCTCCCTTCGTCACGGAATTTTCTAATTGATCTTAAGTAGGATCTTCGCCAACAAATAATTTCATCTTTATCGATAAGAACTGACGTCCTGTTCTGCTTTTCCCAGCAAAAATTCAACTCTTGTAAGACGGCCCTTAATTTGCTTCTACTGATTTTTGGCAAATCGTTGTTCTCTGAAAGTTCACTTAAAATTTTGTTTAACGTTGGTATTTCTTTTTTAAAATAAAATGAGTGTACTTTAGTCACTAAACACAAGTCGAATTTTACTCTACTGCACTAGCACGTCTTCGCATATGCAGCTCTAAGACTGGATTGATCTGTCACAATACACTGGCTCCTGCCCTATGATGTGTATCCAATAAAATATACTAGTGTACACCCATTACCTGTTATCATTAGTGTTACCCGATAATTACCTGTAACGAAATATTACCACGCCCATGGCCGGTTCTTATCTCGGGGTTTTATTACTCTCTTTCATTTCCAAACAGAGTATAGTCCCAAAAGTTAAAGGATTAAAACAGTCGTAAATTTGACTTTCAAAAGGCTGTATCTTGGTGAAAAATGGTCGTAGAGTAATTAAAAAAAGCAAACTGAAGCTTGAGGTCTATAGTTTCTAGGATCTGAAAGTAAAAAGAAATCAAAGTGTTTGTTGTCCTTTCAAAAGATCCACGGGCCTCAATATACAGGGTGTCCCACGATGACGAAACATGAGACATATTTCAGAGACTACTGTGATTTTAACTTTGAAAATTTAGGCAATAGCATTTTCAGGCACGCCCTTATCAACTAACGCTTCCGGTTATACCGGAAATGAAAGTCATCTTCGTTATTTTAAATGGAACACCCTGTATATTATTGTAGTTTTGGATACGTCAATTTTTAGGTGAACTTTCATAAAGGTTTTCTATTCTTAAAGTTAACCGTTTTTGACATATTAAGCACTGCCTAATTCAAAAAGATGTGTATTTTACAATAATAAAGGGATAAAATTGATAGGTGACATAACTAAAACTCTAAGCTTCCTGCCATAATCTCTAAATGACTTAATTTCATACAGGGTGGTAGAAATTTAAAACTGAATTTAGTCAATTTAAACCATCTTAACTTTTTTTTTAATGGAACACCCTGTATATTTTTGCGCAATCTGACGAACAATTTTGTTCTCTTTCGAATGATATAATGGTTCCTTATACCTATCTCTTCTGGTTTTTAAGGTATTTACTGTTTTTCGTACAGTCAACAGATATCGCATAATTTCTTGCGAGGATGGCTGTGAAATTTTTAGTGGAACTTCAAAACAAGCACCTAATCTGTCACCAGTTTATTGTTGTCAATTTGACACTACAGTGAATATTTATTTGAGTATTACCTATTATTAAACAATGGAGAACGTTAACATTTATTCAAATACTCACATTCTAAATTTATTATTTATTCATGGAGAGTGACACAAGATAAATAGGACATGCAGGGTATTTAATGAGAGATATCCTCATTTACCACCAATAAGTAGACATATTTTACGAAGAATTTTAAAAAATCAATTAGAACATGATTGAATTTCTGCAGATAGAATTTTGCCAAAACCCATAACTTTAGATGAAGGTAACATTGTCAATGTTTTGGCATATTTTCATGCTGGTCCTGAATTATCACTTCGTGGTGCTGAACAGGATTTAGGCATTTCAAAAATCTCCATCCAAAAGATTTTAAAAGTTAATGATCAGCATCCATTTAAATTCAGCAGGTTACTCAAAAATATACAGGGTGTTCCATTTAAAGAAAATAAGTTAAGATGGTTTAAAGTTGACTAAATTCGGAGTTAAATTTCTACCACAGTGAATGAAATTAGGTCATTTGGAAATTATAGCAGGGAAGGTTAGAGTTTGAGTTATGTTCCCTATAAATTTTATCGCTCTAACTTTATTGCTGTAAAATACACATCTTTTGAATTAGGCTGTGATTTTTAAATTTTTTTTTTTTTTGAATAAAATTAATTATATCAAAAACTTTAACAACAGGAAACCTTTATGAAAGGTCACCTAAAAATTCAGGTAGAATCCAAAATTGTTATAATACATAGAGTGTTCCATTAAAAAATAAATAATGGTATAAAGTTGACTAAATTCGGCGTTAAATTTCTACCACCCTGTATGTAATTAAGTATTTTTCAAATTATGGCAGGGGAGTTTAGAGTTTTAGTTATGTCCCCTATAAATTTTATCGCTCTAATAATAATAATTATTATAATATACAGGGTGTTCCTTTTGAAATAACGAAGATGACTCAACAACGCCATTATTTTAGTTGAGAAGGGCATGTCAGAAAACATTATTGCCCAAATTTTCAAAATTAAAATCGAAGTAGTCTCTGAAATATGTCTAATGTCTCGTCACTGTGGGACACCCTATATTTGTCTGTGTATTTCACCTGTACCCTCTTTCAGTTTAATTCCTCTTTAATTTACGTTATTCAAAAGTTTTGTACGACGATTTATCGTTGAGATATGGTCGTTCGCAAAAATGATCTTTTTAGGTTTGATACATTTTTTTTTCGATAGAAGAAACTTGTATCAAAAAAAGGAAATTCTGTAAACTTGAGATAACTTTACTTTAATAGAATAAAGATATTTTCGTTTTTCTTTTTAACCTCAAAATGTCCCAAAATATTCCCGGAGAGTTGAAACGGCAGAGATTTATCATTGTTACCTAAATAATTGAAATTGTCACTTCTGCTAAAAATCAATACATTTTTCAGATTTTATACATATTTTTTAATTGAATTTTTTTCCTCAAAGTTCAGATTATTTTCTTTTAAAATGGTAAATCTTGAAAAAAGAAAAAAATTTAAGAGTAATGAAAGTAAAAGAGTTGACTGCTAGTATTGCAAAAAAAATTATTGAACAAGTAATTACACTACAACTTTTACTACTTAATTTTAATCTAAAGAGTTTTTATCAATCTGACTGTAATACAGAGTTTTTGTATACTGCAAAACAGGAATATTTAGAGAAATACAAATTGTTTTTTTCATATCTATTTGACATCTATCGAATTGTCAATCGCCAATTTCAAAGAAACTTCAATATGTTGCAGATAAGAAAAGAATAGGTGATACGTATATTTTCTTTTCTACCGATAAACATTTTAAAGTTTATCTCGAAAAAACAGATTTTTTTCTGTTCTCAATTATCCTCTTGTACGTGTACACTTGTGACGTGTACACTTAAGGTCGAAGGGAGTTGGGATGCTTAAAAAAACGCAGTCGTATCTATACATACCCATTCGAGAAATAAATACACTTCGATAAATAAAGATGTCTTTAGCTCAAACCGTTCTGAAGTCACATGAAAACGAATTCTTGTGCAAAATTGATAAAAATAATCTTATTCTGATCCCAAAATTTGTAATCGTGCTTGCTTACAACCTTTCTGAAACACCCTTACATTATGGTGACGTGTTCTGTAAAAATTTGTTTGTTAAAACAGACACATTTTAAAACATGCATTTTCCCTTTTGGTTACAGATTTTTGACGTTCTGCTACTTGGCTGCCTTCAACTGGTGGCTACTGCTGTGTCCAGCAACCCTCTCCCATGACTGGCAGATGGGATCAGTTCCGTTGGTGACATCTCTGAGCGATTCGCGTAACTTTATGACGTGTTTCTTCTTCGGGGTCACTTTTTTATTGGCCGTGAGGAGTATATCAGATTTCGAGGTATGTTAAATGTTCTACATTGTTATTTAATAAGTCCTATTAATTAAAGTAGAAAAGAAAAATGTGACTTTTTTAATAACTAGAAATACATACAAGAAAATATATTAAAGTAAGGATATGCAATCTGCTTTAGAAAGTGTTATTTGTATGATATCGAGGAAATAAAAACAAAAATGTTCTGTGAAATTCTGTGAATTTTTACCCTATGTATCGAAAACGTAAAATTATACAAGCACACAAAAAAAGTCCAAACCCAAGAGACCCACATATCATTTCCGAAACAATTCGATGGGCTACGCAAGATCCTGCAGTCAAAATTCATGACATTCCAATGATTTTTGGAGAAAAGTGGAATTTTTGTGAGAACACGTATATGGATCAAAACCTATTGTTTTCCTAAATTTTGTCCACAAATATCATTTTCGTAGTATTTTGAGGCACAGAACACGATGCTATTAGTAAAATTTACCCACGACCTCTACATTTCTCAGAAAATCAACTATTTGATTGAAAACCGGCCCAAATCTGAGTCGAAACTGGTATTTTGTCCAAATATATAATTTTCGTAGTTTTCAGTGGATTTTCTAAGAAGTGTAGTAACTTTTACTAATGGCACCGTGTTCAGTGCCTTAAAATAGTACGAAAATTATATATGTATTTGGACAAAATTTTGGAAAAATCAGTTTTGACCCATATTTAGACCAGTTTTCACACACATAGTGGGAAATATCGAGATCATGTGTAAATTTTACTAAAGGCATCGTGTTCAGCGCCTCTAAATACTACGAAAATGATATATTTGGATTAAATTTAGGAAAAAATCTGTTTCGCCCATATTTGGGCCTTCTCACCAAAAATTTCAATTTTCTCCGAATTTGGGCCTCTTGGGCTTGGACTTTTCTTTGTGTGTTTGTGTTATTTAACGTAGTATAATTTTATTATACAATATATGGTTTACTGACTGATTTTTGTTAATTCTTAGATTGAGCAATTTTAATGTCGAAATGCAAAGTATAATAACCGTACTCTGTATTAAATAGACATTTCAATACCAAAATTATTTAATTACTTTATCGCACATAGAAGAAATATGCAATTAACTTTTTAAGCGATGGAATTAACTTATTCAAGATACGATTTTTTTAAATAATAATTAAAGTAATAGCGAGCAGTCCAGAATGATTGAAGCTGACGACACGTAAACGTTAACAAAGATATTAAAATTTACTTCCATTTGATCAAAATTGCTTTCCGTTTTCTTAGATTTTCGACTGACAGGATCTGTCAATTCAGAGACGTTCGTGCTTTCCGTGTATTCATGCTGTTGTAGTCCAAGAAATATATAGTCGGACGGGAATTTTTTGTTTCGGCAAGCTGAATTTATCACTATAGATGCTTAATATTATATACAATAACATATTAGTTTCCACAGTCATAAACATGGGGGGAAGATTGTTTACAGGGTGATTAATTGTATAATTTTTACGTAAATTCACGTTATTCGCTAATAACTTTTTTTCGTTCATTTCCACGAGAAAACAGTAAAGTACTTTTTTTTCGTCTTCAAAGGACCTACAAAACTAGTCCTCGAGCGTCAAAAAATATTGATTAGATCAAAAGTTATAAACAGAAGAAGTTTATTTATGATTTTTGAATTAAACATTTTTTATAAACTGCGTTATTATTTCCAGAACGTTTTGGCATCGCATCCTCTCATTTCTTATCACTGTCTAATAACTCACACGAAATCTGGAATCGGTAAGTTGAATAGTTTACAAGTTATGGCCTTATAAACAATTAACTAATTATTAGTCTGGACGATCCCGAGGATCTTCCACAATCGCACTGATTTTTTTCATGGTAGATTTCATAATAATACATAGATATCTATCATTTTTTTTTAATTTCAAATTTGCAACCTGGAATTTTTTTTTATCTTTTTAGCCATAGTTGCAAAATGAAATATACCACGCACGAGCGTGATATAGTTATTAGTACTACATTATTTTGGGCTTAGCGTGCAAAAGTCAGAGCACTACTTACTATATCGGACAAACTATTCGTCGCACAGAAAAATTTGTAAATAAATTTTTTGTTGCAAATTAAATTTTCTACAAATTTGGTTCCGTATTGAATTGTTGAGGAAGGATTAAGAATGAAGTGGCGTCATTGTTGGCAATTCATCTTCAAAATCATTCTCCTCGATCAATTTTGATATCACCAATATGTTGCTGCATGTCTCCCTAGAACAATTCAGGCACACTGCAGAACATTTGGGCCTGCCTTCCGACATCCACACATTGCTCCACAGTTTCCTTTGCATATGCAGAACATCAACTTTAGGAGCTCAGGGGGAACAGGCATCAATATTTGTTCATACTTTTTCCAGACGACTTTTTTAAGGGTTGTTGTAATTCCCCAGCCACGACTGGACCTGATCAAGCGGGCTGTCTCTTGTTGGAGGAACTGAAGACAAATTAAATGTATTCTTTGTCACTGACTTGGCGAATCGTTTATATCTAAGACTGTCAAGAGAATCATCTTTATTGCCACCATACAAAGAGATGAAAAAACATTCGCCAACGGCAGTGAGCAAAGTGGGGTCGACTATCTCATTGAGGAATAACGCTGTTCCTCTTGCTAACTCAGGACGTGTCTCCAGAGTTGTGAGAAATTTAATTTTACCGATGTTGTAAGCTACTGAAGTCGTGTCACATCTTGAGAAGGCATGGAGAAACAACAGATTATCCACAATGACGCCTCCGTACATAAAACTTGACGGACAATATTATTGTTCGGATGTACGTCCTTTTGATGGTTTAAAAAAAATACATTTGAATGTATTCTTCCAAATGACAAGAATGTCGATATTTTCGGCTACAATAGTGACTGAGTCGAACGATTGGGATGCAGCAAGAGCGGAGCGAACAATGAGGGTATCTGCATCTGATTCTGTTTGGTCGACACTGAAAACCACCTCTTGTCGACAAAATTCAAAATAGTGTCCACAAAACTCAAAATACTTTTCACAATTAAATACGTCACGCACGCACGTGGTAGCACAACTTAAAGAAAACTTTGAAGGACACCTCCTATGCCTAATCATTCATATTAATGTATACTTACTAGTACTGGAGAATAGTGTAAGTTTCGCATCGCTGTAAAACCCTAATAATAAAATTTGAAAAAGTTTGTAATGGAAATTAGTAGATAAACTAAGTGCATTCTGGCTCAATTTGCATAAATTAGGTATGAAAATGGATGTTCTAGTAGATTTCCTGGAAGAGGGTTTTTTGTTGGATTTTGGGGATGTTAGAAAAATAGGTTTGTGGTTTGAGTTAGCCGAAAAGGATGATCCCTAACTCGTCTTCATTATTTGGCCCACT
>NW_019417053.1:0-435 GCF_000390285.2 Anoplophora glabripennis
GGCTGTCTGTGTGTTTGTGTAGTGTTTTGTGTCGTGTGTGTGTTTGTGTTTTTAGCTTTGGGGTACTGAGGCACCCCATATAGCTGGCGGGGTGTGGCCCTGCGCAATTTGCACACCTGGCGGGCGTGTCTTTGGCCTTTTTGCAGACGTGCGTGCTGTGGTTTTTGCCACATTTTACACACTTTAGCTCAGCTGTGCACCGGGTCTGGCCGTGGCCGAACCGCTGGCACGGGTGGCACTGTGTAGCAACCCGCTGCTTTCGCTGCAGCTCTACTCGAACCACGAGCGAGCAGCAGCGGGTTACCTTCAGGATGTCCTCCTGGTCCTGTGGGGCCTGAACTAGGACCAGGGGCATTTCCTGTTTATTTTGACGGCTCGCCATGCGGTGCACTATTGCGCCGGGGAACCCTTGTCTTGCGAGGTCGAGTTGGACCT
>NW_019417053.1:1435-123482 GCF_000390285.2 Anoplophora glabripennis
ACGGGGGCGTACGTGTCTTTTGGTGTATTTGTCTGTCTGGTATATTGTTTGTCGGGGGTCGCAATTTTAAAGAAATGTATTCTAAAGTAATGCAAATAACTGATAAATAAGTAAAAACTTACCTGGGCATAACCCTGGGACAGGTGCCTGCAACAAAGATGCCGACGGCCTCTATGCTTAAGCCGGGGATTAGGTCGGTGATTAAAAGGAAAGAAAGGGATTCTTTCCAGGTAGCCTTAATAAAGGCAGGTAGATTTTGCTCGTTGCAATCACTTCACCACACAAACAAACACGTCTGTTCAGCTCGGCTGTTCGCTCTGAACTGCACTTTGTCATTGGATTGGCTTAATGGAATGTCTTCACAACTGGCCTCGTGTAAATGGGCCATTAGGTTTAGTATACCTCCCCGCTCCCCAATATATCTACTAAACTCGATATAAATAAAATAAAATTGGTTATTTGCTTACTTCACTCGTATTTATGAAGCTACATTCATTTGGGACATATGGAACACTAGCGCCACCCCAACATCTGCCATTTCTTGGACAAATTTTGTCAATTTTCCGTATGAGTTCGTGCTCCTTATCTTGTCTCCATGTATAGAATGATGTCTCCATGTATAGAATGATGTCAATTGTCAAGTGGTTAATTATTTGTCAATAGGTTATAATTATGATTGTGTAATGTCAAAAAGTTAAGAAGTTAAAATAACTTCTTTATTAAAAATTATAGATTTGTAAAAGTAAATTGAGCAAATATTATGTTTTCGGTGATGTAAAAATTACCTTATAAAATGTAATATTTTAACTTTATGTGTGTTAAAGGGTATGGAGCAACATATAAGTGATTTGAATGGTTCACATGATAATAAACATATAACTATAAGAGCTTTACGAAGAGGCTCTCGAAATGTAATTTCCACATTATTAAATCCTATTAAAATTATTCCAAATGATAAAGGACTCCCACGGTATGTATTGATATAATTTATGTGTAGATAGTAAGTACATTAATATTTCATTTTCACTTTACAAAAGATTGAATATTTTGTAGTGATTGGCAAGGACTAGCAGAGTTGTGTGGGATAAGCGGTGAAAAAATACCTAGCCTACAGCAAGACCCTGACCCCAGTAATAAGGTTCTACACTTGTGGAGTGAGGAAGACAAAAATGAAAGCACAATAGATAAATTTATTATATACTTAGAAGAGTTAGACAGATTTGATGTTATTGAAGATATCTCGCCATTAATAGGTAATTTTATTATTTACTAGCTTTTACCCGCGGCTTTGCTCGCAGTGATAGAAAATCTTTCGTAAAAAATATTTTTTTTAATAAAAAGTATCCTATGTTACTTCTAACACCGCCAAGAATATGTGTACAAAGTTTCATGATGATCGGTTAAGTAGTTTTCGCGTGAAAGCGTAACAAACAAACTTACATTCACATTTATAATATTAGTAGGGATATGCGTACATTAATATCAATTATTTTTATGGTATCTTTTATTGTTTTCAAGCTACAGGACTATTCTTTATTTTCAAGAAAATTGATGTAACCTTAGATTTCTCGTTATTGTAAAATGATAAATACATGTCACGGTATTTGTATGATGAGGTGCTTTATCTTATCTATGATAACTACGTTCATTTCCAATTTGTCAGAAGTTTGGTCGGAGGCAAACATGACTAATAAAAAACATTTATAATTAATTTATTTTAATTGCATTTTCTTTTAAATTTATTCTTAAAAGTATGGTTTTTAGTTTAATATTTAATTGAAGTAAATATAAAGGATGTAGCAATATTCCAACAATATTTTAAGGTGTTTTGTGTTTTTCTGATAAAAAATAAAGAAGAAATATTCTTCTGTGTTCTCTTATATTTGTTTATATCCCTTATATGAGCAGGAAAAAACAGTATTTGTATCAGTAAAGTATAATTCATAATCAGTAACAGAGAAGTAACTATTATTCTGCTTTTAACTTCACCTTCTGTGGCAAACTGTATTTGAATTGGTAGAAATTTAAGTAAAGTGAAGAAGATAATAGTATATTACACCACAAGGGCCGAAAGTTGAATTTTCGGCCCTGCGCAGGACCGAGATTTCAACTTTTGGCCCGTGTAGTGTGTACGATTTTTCTTCATACCTCAGTAGAAAGTACGTATTATCGTCCCTAATAGCAGGGACTTCTCACAGGGAGTAAATGTTAAACTTTCGTCCCTGCTATTAGGGACGAAAGTACGTACTTTCGACCGAGGTATGAAGAAAAAATATTTAATATGACAGAATACCATATGCTAGTGTACTTATGTGCAAATAAGTTTATGTAACTAATTGATTATAAAACTAAAATAAATGATAGTTATTGCCGTTATTAAAGTATCTGACACTCAATCCAAATTTCTTATGTCGTTAGGTATACTTATTCATAATTATTCCATTTTTTTAGAGGAAGATATTAATTACTTCAAACAGAATACAAGCGAATTTAGCAGTAAATACCCAGATTTAGATAGTGACAAATATATATTGACCATAGATGACGTGAATAGAAGAAGTGAGGGACTTGAACCACAGACTTATGATGCTTTTGTTCTTTTTGCTGATGACGATATAGATTTTGCCACGGAACTTATAGAAACTATGGAGAAACAATATAATTTAAAATTATGCGTTAAAGGAAGAGACCTAGTTGGAGGAGGGTTCGAACATGATTCTGTGATTAAATTAATTTCGGAAAGGTGCTGTAGATTAATTGTCATATTGTCACCAGCCTTTCTGGATAGTTCAGCAAATCAGTTCTTCTACAGTTTTGCACAAGCTATTGGCATAGGTATGAATCTAATACAAGTGAATAAAACTAAATTTATAACGCCAGAAGTAGGAAAATGAGAGGTGGTTCATTGGAATGATTAAGATCATGCTCGAACTTTGTTTTTATATATCAAAATTTATATCTGGACCATTTAAAAAAGTTACTGCTATTTTTCTCTTTATCAGTGAAATATTTAATGTCGTTTTGAATATTACAAAATTGACAATTAAACGGTAATAAATGATTTATCGTTTATTTATATGTATATTTTAAAGCAATGTCCAAAATTGGTCCCTGATTTTTGCATTATGAATGATTCGCCTAAGGGCCTTAGTAGTATATCAGTATATTTAAATAATACGAGTAATAATGTGTTATGAAGAAATAGTGGCCTGTCGTTTTCTTACTTTATATTAAAGTTTAACAATTTTATTCTTTCAAATAACAAATTTATATCCCATTTCTCTAGTATGATATTTAATGGAGTGAAAAATGTATTAAAAATATCTAATTTAATTATTTATATAACAATGGTGAGTATGAGAAAAAGTATCATGTAAGCCATTGGATTTTATGCATTTTATTTACAAAGAAAAACATTTTTTGTAAATAAAACATCACAATTATATCACAAAAAAATACCAAAGATGAAAAACGCTATATAATTTTCAGCGTTAAATTTCCATCGAGATATTGCTTCTTAACTACTTTTCTGCTGTTTCCTCGAGAAACACGATAAATCTCCCGCAAAAGACTCATAATAACATAATATTTCCTAAAATAAATTCCTTAAAGGTACAGTGGTTGAAACATAACGTAACATATAGAAGGTAACATCAATTTTTTACAGATAGAATATCTTATTCATTTTCTTTGTGTGGTTCCTATTACTTATTTTTTGAGTTTTGATTTTTAAACATGATACCAAAAATTTTATAAAATAAATTTTAGTTTTTAAGTATCGCAGGACCATTTCTTTCGACAAGTTATATCTATCAACTGGAAAACTATGCAAACAGGGAAAGTCAGGGAATTAAGTAAGGAAAAAAACAGAAATTTTGAAAAATTTTAAAATGTGTTATTTTTATAAGGAATTAATGGGAAATATTATTTTACGGTTAGATTAAATTTTATTTTGAAAGTATCAAAGGACCATCCCTTTCGACAAGTTATATCTATCAATGGAAAACTATGCAAAAAGGGAAAGTAAGGCAAAAGCCAGAAATTTGGAAAATTTTAGGATATACTGTTGTATATATGAGAAATTAACGAGGAAATATTATTTAAAAGTGAAGAGTGGAAATTCAAAAGCGTCTAAGTTTCAAATATATAAATTTTCGGATTTTACTTATTTTATAGTCTATATGTTTTTGCCAATATTATACAAATGAGTCAGTGTCTTTCTAATAACGGGTTATCCATTTTCTCCTTGGGAAAGCAAAGTTTAAAACAAACACATTGAATATTTAAATTTCAATGGAACTTTTATTTCATAATAAAGTTTGCACCATGCCAATATGCGTGAAAAACAATATCATTCAAATGCCCTCCACAGAACCGTGTACAGGACTCAATCATTTTGAAATAATTTTTGAAAACTTTTTCACACAATTCGGGCAATAATTCGGCCATAATTTGACGTATCTCGTCCTTCAATTACTCGAAAGTTGTGGGATTGTTCGCATAACCACGGTATTTCGCATAGCCTCACAAAAAGAATTCCAAAGGCGTTAAATCGTAGGATTTAGGTGGCCAAGCCATATTGCCGAATCTCGAAATTACGTGTGCTGGGAATTTCTCGCGCAATAGAGCCATAACTGGCCGCTCACTACCCGAGATTTGGAAATTTTGCATATTAACATAGCAGCTGAGCGTGAAATGGGCCTCATCACTAAAGAAGATTTTCCTCGAAAAATCAGGATCGGTGGTCTGTTGTTCTAGCACCCAATTGGTGTACTCACGGCGCAATCTATGGTCAGCTGGCTTGAGTTCTTCTGGGAGTTGAACTTTATACGGATGGAGATGCAAGTCCAAATTCAAAATGCGCCACAATGTGTCGTATGGTAGGCCCAAATACTGAGTCTTACGATGTCTGTTAACGATCCAGTCTCTTGGAATTTCCTCACTGTATTGGTGGTTGTTTGCTGGGATGGACGATTATGTCATAATCTCTGCGTAATGCGCGAAATGCAGCCACCGAAGATCCACCATTTTCGTAGTATAATTTAATAATTTTAACACGTCCGGTCGTAAAACGTTTCATTTTGTGAAATGGCAAACCTTTAACTAAACAAATACCAGTCTGGATAAGAGAGAGACATTTGACAAATATCAATTGACAGGGCTTTACTATCCCAAGCTCAAAATGGATAACCCGTTATAATAAGTTTAGTAGAGGTATTAGATGGCGCGCCATCCTACTAATGCTGAATGGTACAAGCAAAAACCACCTATGTGCCATTCTGTTTGTATTGTTTGGAAAATGAAGGAACAAATTAATGGGCATGATATACTTAATGCTAATAAAAGAAGAAAAAAAGGTTCTAAAAATGTGAAAATTGAACAAAAACGTTTAAAAGTTAGTCGTCTTCAACATACATATTACAAAGGTACTTTAGTTCAATGAAATGGAAGAATGGATTCATTACAATGTTTTAAAAAAAGATGCGAATATGGAGTTGCTGTTGGGTTATGATCTGCCTCTATTAAAATGCAAGTCAAATATCTGCAGAAAAATTTAAAAATTTGGAAGATATGTTAGAATACATTCTTCTAAAACACCTTAATTTTTGGAAATAATTTAATTGAAAAGGCCAAACTTCAATGATGAGACTCATGAAAACTAAGTTTTTTGGCAATATTCTATAGTTAGTTTATATTTTGATACCGGATTAATTCAATTCACATGTCAAGCAATGACACTAATCACTTCAATTTAGATTTTTATAACATAACAGCCAATACAGAACATATATTTGCCTACAAATGTATCTTCAACAAGCTACCACAGAACAACTTGGTAGACTTCCACTGGCAATCACAAGCAAAACAACCATTAGTTAGCGGCCAAGTAATCCAGGCAGACCTCGCTCTCCCAAAATTGATGCAACAAACTGACTGGCGGCGGCTTTTTCGACGTAGACCTACTATGTTTACGAACATCATATTTCTAACACTATAATATAATAATAATAATAATATCTCTACTCCTCATTCTAATTAGGAGAATTAGCCCAGAAGTCGGAGACGTGCGGGAGAGGAGGCGGCATATTATTATTACGCGGGCCGCATTTGCGCCCAGGAACGACATGTTGGTAGGCCCTAACCACCATTCAGTGCAGGAATGAGGGAAACCTGGAAAACCTCATTAATTAGGGGGGTGGTCAAATGCCAACCGGTGTCAATCTCTCACATTGACTCAAGCCAACATTCTTCCACCCTACCATACCTGCACAGAGGGCGCCAATCCTCCGTACAAGTATAGATAATCTACGGTCACCGGCCGGGGATTCGAAACCCGGGCAGTTCGACACATCGATTTAAGTACTGACGCCTTAAACCGTGCGGCTATCTACCGATAAAATCTTAGATATCTTTTTGTTCTTATCTTAGAGTTAGATAAAATCTTACTTTTTGATATAGACTTTTTCGACAGCATATACCCTTAGACTTTTTTTGCATGTATATTAGAGTAGCACTTAGACTTTTTTTCCTTTACTAGTTTCAATTGTTTCTATATAACTACCATATAGCTTTTTTGAAATGTGTTGTATTTTCAGTATGTTTCTTGGGTTTGATATAATACGATTAATAAATAATTTCTTTAAAAAATAGCTTTCTTTATGTTTGAATGTGTTTTTCTTAATTATTTCGAAACTGTTTTGTTGGCACTTAAACTATTTTGGATTTCCACTGTTTAATTGTAGAAAAATCAAGGAAAACCCAGGAAAACTTTATTCCGAAATTTCTACTGTTTACATTGTTTTTACTAGGACTGTGAATTAATTTTGAGGGATTTTTTCGTAAATTCAAGGCTTTATTGTAAAAGCTGGTCCCATCAAAAATGGACCATAAGCTTCGAATCACGGATGAATATTTAGCCTTTCCGTCGGTGTTGTTGCATGACAAGGCAAACCCCACGATTTTCTATGCTTAGGATTATATTGTATCCATTTTTCGTCACCAGTGACCATACAATGCAAAAAAACCTTTTTTTTGCTATTGCAGCAATTGTTCACTTGTGAAAAATGTCTCTTGGCTTCAATTCATATGGCACCCAATTTCCTTGCTTTTAAACATTTGGAAACTGTCGTGCGATTAACATTCAACGATTAGTGCATCTTGCATTTGACATGAATCTTGGTCTAGTAATGCTTCCATTTCCCCTTCTTTGAATTTTTTTGGTTGACCAGGGCATTTTTTGTCAACTGTATTGAAATCACCACTTCTAAAACATAGAAATCAATAATTACACATTTTTATCCATGGAGTATGTCCACCGTAAGTTTCCAACAGCACTCGATGACATTTAGCAGCATTTTTTTTTTTAATTAAACAGGAATAGTAAAATTTCTGCAAATAGTGTTTTATTGGCTTATAATTCGACATATTCGAAGCTGAGAAAAAATATGTTGCTCAGCTTAATGACACATAATAGAAAGTAAAGTCTAATGACACAGCTTTGACATGAACATAGTTACAGAAGTGTTCGATGTGATATAGCATAATGACAATCCTAGTAGATATATAGATATAAGATATATGTAAGGAAGTCTATAAATTTTAACATGAACATTAAAATTCTTTATGTTCTAATAAAATACACAGAGATATTTTTTTAAACATTAAAGGTACTGAAGTTATGCCCCAAGAAATCATTGTTCCTCTTTTATTGTTATAAGTTCATAAAAATATAGAAATTGTACTGGCACGGTTTGTTAAGTACTAATTGTAGGTATTTGTCAAATTTTGTGAAGCTCTTACGTTAAAGAAAATGGTAGAATCATATCTCGGAAAAAGTATATTTCTGGACTATAAGCTGTTTTCTGACTGAAAAATAATCCTTCAAATTTGTGATCTATTAAATATTAGAAAAATGTTGGTTGTGGCTGAAACACTATTGCTTTTCTCTTTTAATAATAGGGGCATATTTTTCTTTTTTAGTACTACTATAGCATATGCCGTTGTAAAAATGTCAGAAGTAACAAGAGCAATAAGAAAATTACACAAATACACCCCTCTTAGAAATATTTTCTAACTTAACCCTTGCTAATTTAATGCTTTCTTGCAATCTCTAGAACAAAGGCAAAGAAAAATAGTACCGTGTCTCTATAAGAATTGTGGCAAATTACCAGCAGAACTCTCATGTTATGTTATATTAGACTATGAGAGAACTAATAAATTATGGAAAAATTTTTGGTATAAATTGTACAATTCAATTAGAACACCTGAAGCGACATCTGCTGTAGTGGGAAATGTTAATTTAATCAGGTAAGAAATTATTGCTTTCTCTTTTCTTTTCTAGCACTGTATAATCTAATCTTTATATTAATCCAAACATAATGCATTTAATTTAAGTATAACAAACATATTTTGTTTTGCTGTATTGCTGGTTTTGCTGCAATGGCCTCCTATTTGGCATTCTAGTGTGATGCCGGCCTAAGAGATTAAAAATTGATTATTTGTACAAAATTTTAATGAATTTAAAGCTAGTTTCAAATGCTTACATAAACCAAATAACAAAATTGTTTATCCTTTTTTTTTGGTTTATTTTAAATTATAATAAAACGAGAGTTTCATAGACATATTTTTAAAAAATACTAGGTGATTCTAAAATATGTAGGCAAATTGAACCAGGAAATATGTCGTTTTACTCAAGAAGTTTCCTACTGATTAAAAAAAGGTTAGTAAAAAAGATACTGAGTGATAGAGGTGTGCTGCCATGATAATGAGTTACAATGTTGTTATAATAATATCTATCCCTCATTCTAATTGCTTAAAATTTTTATTAAAACTATAGTAAAGCCTTTTGCCCATAAAGCCATCAACGGAGCTAATCATCAACCTGGTAACCTCTCGACAAGAGAATATATATTATAGGAATTTCACACATGCAATACATTTAAATTTTGTAAAAAGACGAAGAAATAACCAATAAAATAAACAAGCAGTGTCGTCTCTACAACACTGCTTGTTAATGTGGTTCATGTTTCGAATATATCTACTCGTGTTTTTTAATCTTCTAACTTGATTAACGATTAGCTCCGATTATGAATAAAATTTTTACACACTATATTAAAAATGCTCCTTATTTTCTTTTCTATTTGCGTGCAATGTTAGTTTTTTTGTTAGGCAAAAATATCCCTTGACTAATCCTTTTAGTACAACGGTTTATTTAATTAAGTTTTAAATTTTTTTTTACTTGTAGAATAACCAAATAGAGAATAAATGTTTAATACCAGTTTTCTAGGAAAATCTATACAACTAAGAGTACCTACTACCTATATACCTACTTTTTGGCAGTTGAGGTTTTTCCAGAAAAATTCATTACCAATGTTTTAAAAAATTTCCTTTTGTTTATTAAAAAAAACTATTTCCTGCATCTCTGCCACTATGAGGGAGAAGCCTCATTCACTTATAAAAGTGCACAAGGCAAAAAAAATATTAATGTAATTTTAAAACATTTTTTTTAATCAAATTATTAGCCAGTTTTCTATATATACAGAGTGTTTAAATATGATTTGGAGCATTGAAAGGTGATTATTTTTTTTTATATATGTCTTAATGTCTTAATGCATCTACAGAACAAAGTGTCATAGTGACGATGCAGCCTATTGTGGTTTTTTTGATGTGAAATCTTACTAGGAATTTTTTTATGAAATGAATTTTATTCAGCGCCTTTTAAAACGGCTCCATTCTTCCAGTTTTATTAATTTATAGTTGTCCATATCTTTTTTATGAAATTTGTCGACTGTCAGGAGTGATTTTCAACGTCAAATTTAGAATTCCCAAAACCCCTCGGAAATTACTTTCTCGGAAAAACTAATCCATTCTGTAATTTTGACAGCAGTGATATGACAGCTGTTATCTGTGAAGAGGCATTTCTGATATCAGATTTGGAATTGGCGATGTCAAAAACGCCTTTCCCATTAACATTATATTAGATCTCGAGTCACTTCCTCAATATAACACCGTTTTGGCAGCTATTAACTGTCAAATTGCATTTTTGATCTCAGATTCTTAATCAGTGATCCTGAAAACATAAGGAAAATTTTGTGCATCAAAGGGTTAAGGCATTCCAATTTTTTTTATAGAAATAGAAATTTACACTGTCAAAAATTTTTAGCATCATAAAAAAATATTAATGAAAGTTGGGATACAGAGATTTATTTGTTATTCAGATGCATTAAGATACTTTGTATATACATAAAAACAGTCATCAAAATCCTTTAAAAATTTGACATATTATTCTTGTGGTGATTTAAATTGTCTCTGTATGTTTAGGATGGGTACATCAGACCGTTTAAAGGGTAGATAACATATTTCAGTTTATAGTATTTTAAAAATCTCTTGCAATGTTTTAAACTTAAACTAATTAAGTATTTTAATACAAATTTAGTGTAATTATTATAATCCAACATGCTGTGAAACTATGCTGTTTTAGGGTGGTGATTACCACTATTTTATCTGACTTGTTTTATTTTTACCTCGTTCTAAAAAATATTGATTCCTAAGCTATTAACCAGAAAAAAGTTTACATATAATGATAATGATAATGGTGATACAATAATAATAATCTTTATTTCTCAAATATACAAGGTTCTTCACGGTAAGTGACCTATTAAACGTTTCAAAGGAACCATGGGAGTTATCAGGGCTTCACTGAAAGTTATGCCATCAACGTAACACTTCCACAAAATTTCAGTGTCGCATTATCTTCTACTAGTCTACTTACCTTGAACAACCCTATATACGAGTATATATTTGGTAACAAAAATTTATAATGATGTAAACATAATTTGTATGAGTGAAGTTTTAAATATGGTTTTTCTTACACTTAACCTTCACAACGTATCGAAAAAATCCTATACAACTAGATTTATAAAATGTTAATTGTCAATAAATAAGATATCTTCAAGATATTGGAAAACATATAACATTTACCCCCTCTCTTTAAAGGGTATGTCTCCCTTATTATCAATTTTTAGAAAAAGGTTTATGGGAAAAAGTACCTATGCATATATTTTTATATACTGTTTGTCTTAAATATATGATTTAGAACCACTCTATGTTGCATTTTACATTCTTTTAGAATTATAACGATTTTATTTAGCATATTAGCACTGCATGTGACATCAGCACTGAATTACTTCTTGACGTAAATATGATGCAAGTCATAAATACTCAGTGTGTCATTACATGTGGATTAACTGTATCTTCATTATTGTGGTAGGTAACTTTATAGATATCTGAAAATAAGATTACAGTACCGTGGTGTTAAATGACAGAACTGCAAATGTTGACCAAAACTCAACACAAGTATAGAGCCTTCATAAATGTTTACAAGCCATCTGACCGCCGAGCTTAGGTAACCCAACATTGCACGATTGGTACTGGTAACAAAAAATCCTTAAATCTTGGCTTCACCAATATTAATGATTCGTTTACAAATAACAATGACAGACCGTTATGTCTACGCTCGAGATAATGCGATCGCTAATTGGTGGAATAGTATCTCGTAAAAAATTACATCAATCACAGTCAGTCGGTGAAACAGAAAGTTGTGTCGCCAACATGAAGGAAATAAAATTATGATGCCAAACAAAATTACTGGTCACATGACTTGTAATCATTTATGAAGGCTATGTATGTCATTATTTATAGTCCTTTCGTCAATTGACATATATCATATTGCTTATTTTCAGCTGCCTATAGCTATTAACATGTCATCCAGAAAGTAGTTTCTAGTTTTTATTTTAATCACAAAAATGTGAAAAATACTATTTTCAAGATTTCATATATTTCTCATCCAACTGAAAAACCTTTTAATCAGACTTGGCTTTTCTCCAAATATAACTTATAATAAAACTATACAACATTCTTACTTTTATAAGTATGTAGTTTAATCAATGATTCTACATTTTTCAATTTCTTTGACAATTTCCTAACTTTAGAATCAACTTGTATTTAAATGAATACTTTTATTATTATTTTTCTGTATATGAAATTCTAATTATTTCTGTTCCTAGTGCATCAAAATTCAATTGTAGGTCCTCATCTCAGTACAATCCGTCTTCTAATCGTTGCCTCCTGAACCCGGAACAAGAAAATCCTAGTCCTGATAGTTTAAGGTCTTTGAACCAAGTGAAATTTAAGAGCATGGGAGATTTGGACTCTATTGACAATCAAAAAATTATGCCCGAGGAATGTATGACCGAAAGCAATAGTGCTAACAGTTTAGGAGCTTATTCAGAAAAAACAAGGAACAACGCGTCTCTTTATAAGCGTATTAAAAAAATTATAAAAGTGAAAAGTACGAAGAATGAGGAGACAAAATCTGAAACACCTAACTTAGTTACCGATGTGGAGATTAATAAAACAAAGAAGAAGAATTTTTTTAGCAGGAACAAAAGAAAAGCTGCTTTGGCAAATTAAAATAGGATCTCTGTTGTACAAATTTAACCTATTTCTATCTTTAATTGATTAATATTTCTCTTTTCATGAAAAAAAAGGTTTATAAGAATATGTTAAGTGCAGGAAATATATACAGGGTGTTTATTAAAGAACAAGACACATTCTAATGGGAGAGTGCTGAGGTCATACCATATTATGTATTTTGAAAATTTCAGTACCTATGTTCTTTAAGGTAAAAATTTGTGAAATAGCGTTTATTTTGTGCTTTTCAATGAAGGACACTAATTGAAGAAATGCTCTTGTTGAATTCTCAGTGCAGACTGATTTATTAAACATGCAAAGGGATGGTGCATGGTTACAAAAATACACACTTTCTCCTACACCTAGAAAACAGTCAGATCCTACTACCGGATGTTACTCTACATTTTACCGACAACTTCGGTACACTTTGACTGGTTGTAAAGAGTTATACAATCTGCAACACCAAATAACTCATTCAACAAATTCCTCAAATAAATTGCTTCATTGGAAGCTTCAGAAATTGCCATATATTCAGCTTCTGCGCTGGATAAGGAACAGTCTTTTGTTTCCTACTTTCCCAGGAGAACAAGAAAATTTAAAACAAAAACCAGTGTATGACTTGCAATCATTTGTATCGCCGGCCCAATCAGCATCTACAAAACCTTCTAGTTCCTCATTATACTTTACAAATTTTAGGACCTGACTTTTATGTAGGTCCCTGCAAATACCATAAAATACATTTGCCTTGTTTCCAATAACTTTCATCGTAACAGTTATTAAATTGGCTTAAATAACTTACATAACAAGCGATATCTGGCCTAGTTAACAAAGCCAGGTACATTAAGGAGGTTTGATACTGAAAAAAAAAATGGTAAGAAAGTTTTCAAAATCATTGAAATCTGTTAATAAATATGCCAACTGTCTCCTGTAAAAATATCAGATCGATTGCCAATATATTTTTTTTGAAAAATGATGTTAAAAATTATGCTCTTATACACAGGCTCTTATGCGAGTTGGGAAAATACTTTAATCAAACGTGAATATTGCTCTTAAAAATGGTTAGGATCGGGAAAATAAAATTGTAATTAAAGAATTAAATATTACTAAACATTTTAAAACAATAAAATATTCACTTGTAATTATTGAGATAATGGAATGAATACCTATATAACGTTTTGACAAATTTGAAAAAACATCTGATCCAATGAAAGGAAATATGGCAATACTGTACGCTGTATTTAACACTTCGACAGACGCGCTATATTAGAATAACTCGATTATAGACTATAAAATTATTCCAGTCGAAAACATATGTACTAATAATTAATATTAAATAAATTTTTCGTGATCTAATGCAATATAATAGCAATTTGAAACAAAAATTGAAAACGAACAGTATAGATGTTCTGTCATAATCTTCAATTTGACAAGGCGACGTCTCACTATCATACAGTGAGCTTCTTGAGAGTTATCATATGGATTTTCGGTTTGCACATTTTACTTTTTTCTCATCAATCCACATTCTGTTTCATACGCATTTTATATTGCTTTTCAGTCATTACTTTTCCTTCGTACCTTAGATGTTCATTCATGTTTACGGAATACGCGCAACGCATAGTTGACAGTAATGCCAGTTGACCCAACTTTTACCACCACGCTGTGGCAATGGCAATGTTACCAGATTTCATCCATAATTTTATAAGCTTTTAATAAAGAAATTGACACTTTTATTCAAATAAAAAGTTAATTGCCCTGCATTAAACACGAAAAATATATGCAAGCTAATACGTGTTGTATAAGTTTCATTCATATATATTATATTTAGTTCGCTCAAATTAGTTTATGTAGGGTTGGTACTACAGTAGAACCTCGATAATCCGAACTAATTGGGACCCGGGGTGGTTCGGACTATCGAATCGTTCGGATTACCAAACAAAGTGCTTTCCAGGCATAGTAGCATGCAAAAAATGAACACTGACATACTATTTCCCATAAAATAAGGAGCACGTTGTATTGTTAAAGGTACAAAATAGTTTGTTTTATGAAATACATACTACTGTGCTACAGTAAGGTAACTACTACATATTTTATGTAATGTATTGCACATGAATTTCGTAATATTTTTAGTATACAATCTTATACACACACAGAAAGTACAGTAATGTACACACAAAAAAATTATACTGTACAGAAAGATAAAAAAATTAAAGAAAACAAAAAACTCAACAAAGAACATTCGAAAAATAGTCACTCATTTTTTGCTGAACTAAGGTTGAGGAACGTTTTTTGGCTGCTAAATCACGGATTTTCTTTAGCGTGATCAACTGAGGTAAACAGCATTCAGGTTGTTTTTCGTACCAGTTCATTGCCGTTTCAAGAGCACTGAACGCATCGGCGTTCGGATTATCGAGCGTTAGGATTACAGCGGTTCGGATTATTGAGGTTCTACTGTACAACGAAACTACCGTGTATAAATATAGGCTTCCTTCCCACACCACCTACACCCCGCAAGAGATGTATCGAACCTCCTTAAACTACCAATCAAGCTCTACTGGCTTGCTTCAGGCCATAAATGGCTCTTTTTAACTATATTGTCAGTGCAATTGAAACTTCCAGGTAATCACACGTATACATCTTCCTTTAAATTCCATTTAAAAAAGTTGTTTTATCGTCTAAATGTGAAATTTCTAACCCTAGCTTAGCAGATAAGGACATCAACAGTCTCAAAGTTGAAAATCTAACTACAGGTGAAAAGGTCTCATGAAAATCAATACTTTCTTTACTTTCTTTTTGTGTGAATCTTTTTCTACAAGTCTAGCATGTTCATCATCACCGTCATCTTTTCGCTTAAACACCCACTTGCACTGTACTATAGTTTTACCACTAGGAATATCAACTAGTTCCCAAACATCATTTTCTTAAAAGGAAAGAAATTCATCCTAAACTGCCTGTCTCCACTTCTCCTTGTTTGGTCCTGATAAAGTATCCTGCACCGTCGCTAGGTCGCTGTCTAAATGGGGACTGTCGGAGCAAATGCACATCACGTCATTTTCAAATTTCTTTTAGGCCAATCAATAGAGGTTTTGTTTGTGACAAAAATTCTAGTAGCAAACGGACTGTGCCATCATATAAAAAACAGTGTGTTTATATGCTTATATGTTGCATACTCCAATTTACCATTAATTCATTTTTTATAAACATTTTTATGCAAAAAACGCATTTTTTTTAGTTTTTTGCTTATAAAACCTAAACTAACAAAGCAATTTGAATGCTGTATAGAGACAATTTGTAGAAAATCAAAATACCAGTAAAACGAGGCGTCAATCAATCCAATAGGATAATTAGAAACGAAGAAAACCTGGAAAAATCGGAAAATTTAGCGTGTTTTTTTAAATTCATTACTCCGCCATTTTTTTAGTTGTAGAGCTCACCCTGTGCACAAAAGATATATATATATATACTTTAATTGCGCACAAAGCAGGCGGAGTCGTTTGTACACTTGTACACTCCATGACACTGGTATTATTTATCACCACTTACAATAATATTAAACTATACTCCTCATCTCCCGATCTTCCCCCACTACTCGGCCGCGTACGTGCACTCGGCCGTTTTTGAGCTTGGTTGAAGGAATTTTTTATTAATTTGGCATCATTTTATTGGAAAATTAGAATATATGTTTTGTAGTATTATTCTTCTACCTTTATAATCCGGCTGAAAAATTAAAATCCGACCACCTACAACGTGTCCAGAAATTTGCAAAATAGTGCACCAAAAAATTCAAATTGCAATTGAGCCAAAACTAATGGTTCGACAGCGCCTGCTTTGTACTTAAAATACATATAATTCATTACTTTTCTGCACAGGGTCAGCTCTACAACTTAAAAAATGGCAGAGTAATGAATTTTTCAAAAAACCAGGTTTTCTTCATTTTTAATTATCTGATCGGATCGATCGACCTCTCGTTTTATTTGTATTGCGATTCTCTATAAATTGTGTTCTTATAGCATTCAAATTGCTTCGTTGGTTTAGGTTTTATAAACAAAAAACTTAAAAAATGCATTTTTTGCATAAAAACCTTTATAAAAAATTAATTAATTGTGAATTAGAATAGGAAACATATAAACATATCTACAGACTGTCTTTTATATGATGGCACAGTCCGTTTGTTACTGGATTTTTGTCACAAAGTCACTAATTTAATGCTCTATTGATTGGCCTACTTGGTTTTGGTGTTCTTTCTGACTGTTTAAGTGTTACAGTGAACTGTTCTAGATGTTTCGGAGTGTAGTCCCTATCATCACTCTCATCCGTTCCTCGAAACGTTCCCATTTCGCTGTATTCGTCACTAAAATTTTCATCAGTCATCGTTCCCTGCGTTATAGCCATCTCTGACTCCGACTGAAACTGGAACCTCTACATTTTAATCATTCTCGTTTTCAGTTGTTCTTTCTTACGAGTTATAATTACATCTCTGCGTAGGTGAAGGTGTTTCTCAGCATTTTTGTCCCACTTCAATATTTTTTGTTTCAGGATATGTGCCATTACTGGGCTGTCAAAGATCCTTAAATTGCTACTGTTTGCAATTCTGAAGCAATCGACCTATTCTTCAGATAAACTGTGGTGTTTACTGCTTCAGCTTAGAATTTTTTCAAAATGCAGGCACTTTGCATTCTCAACAATGATATGATTTAGTCTTTCTGACATGCTGTTCTGGATCTTCTGATGCAGGATTCAATTAGCTTTCAGGAAACATTCAAATTTAATTTTCTTTTTCTTTTGGTTTTTGACTAAATTTTTAGTTTTTGAAACAACTTAAAACGTCATCTTTGACCTTTAAAAAATAGACAAATACCATTCTGCTGCAATCATCCTGGAAAGTTAAGAAATACTTTGCCCCACCAATTGATTTGGATTCCATGGGACCACATACATCTACGTGTATAACTTCTAACAATTCTTCAGCTCGTGTGTCTTTGTCTGTGAATGGCAGTCTGCACTGGGAATTCAAAAAAATTATTTCATTTCATTTCTAATTACATCTTACTGGTGAAGCAAAATTACTAAAATTAATATAGGAATGATGAATTAAAAATTTCATTATAGAATATTATTGAAATATTGCCACTATTTTTGACAACTTAATTTGATTTTTTCCTCTTGGTAGTTTTACTTTTGAAGTAATTTTCTTGGTAATACTGGATTATCGGATGTTCTTCGAGCCCCACCATAGGGATTTTGATTATCTTAAGAGATATTAGTTCGGTTAAGTTAGGATAAAATTCTAGAATTTGATGACCAATAACTTGACCAAAATTTTATTTTTATAACCAAAAACGGAATTCAAACAGTTGTAAGACATCTTTTTTGTGGAGAATTGAAATATGTGGTGGTATTACTCATTACCATGGTATTCTTCAGAATGAAGAAATAACTATCAACTTTTGTTTTCTCATAAACTTTATCGTAAAATTTGTCAATATAACAGTAGAAATTACTTTTTACTAGTGATGTGAGTGAAAATATATAACAAATTGATATATATCAATTTTTGATACATATCAGCTATTATATATATGTTAATAGCTGATATATATCAATTTTCCCGCCATTTCATCAGTAAAGCCAAATTTCAAACTTAACCTTACATTTTAAAACTAAAAACTTGTGGTGTGATAGGCTTGGGTTGGACTGTAGTAGCTCTTGGGTACCTGGCATATCTCCGTCAAAAATGAATATAAAAATCTGAAATTTTAGGGGTGTACTATAGATGGGAAGAACTAAGAGCGCACATAATTTCAAGTCACCCCTTCCACCCTAGGGAGTGAGGAGGGGGTGAGGGGTGGTTTTTTTAGATGTACCCTATTCATTTTGCGAGTTTCGGATTCTACGCGTAAAACTACCCCTGAAAGCGCATTCTTGCTGAATTCGCACAAAAATCAAACCACCACCCTCGTATGGACTTTGTCATTTTTTCGATGACCATCGTTCTTGGGCACATCTCCGTCAAAAATAAATATAGAAATCTGAAATTTTAGGGGTGTACTATAAGTGGGGAGACCTAAGAGCGAACGTGATTTCAACTCACCCTTTCCACCCTAGTAGGTGCAGAAGGGGTGAGGGGTGGTCTTTTAAACGTACCCGCAAGAACGTGTTTCCGGGGAGTTTTACGCGTAGAATCCGAAAATCGCAAAATAAATAGGGTATGTCTAAAAAAATCCCTTCACCTCACCCCCTAGGGTGGAAGGGGTGAGTTGAAATTACGTACGCTCTTAGGTCTCCCCATCTATAGTACACCCCTAAAATTTCAGATTTTTAAGTACTACTTTAAAGCAGTTTCTTTATCATAAGTTTTTGATAATTTTTATTTCAGTTTTTACCTTTAATTTTTTTTAAGTGCCTATTGTGATATACAAAGACTAAATTTTCTTTTTCTAGAAATTTCCCATTTTTTATTTGTGGATTGATAAAACTAAATTGCTAATAAACAGCGTACTTGCTTATAAACAGGCATTGTATCATATTAAGTACGCAACAAAAATTAGAAGTCATCACCATCATAATTATAATGAATTTATTAATTAAAACAACAACCTACTTCAAAGAGATTATTACTTTTACTATAAAGTGTCTTAATGTAAATATGATAAAAAAAATAAAAAATTCCAATCTAAATATAAAAAAAAATAAAGATCACTTGATAACTTTTCTAACAGTTCATATATATGACATGTATTTGGTGTCAAATTAATCAGCAAGGCATTAGCAATATAAAAAAACTAATTTCAGTATAGTTTTTTTTTAACAAAATTCATCTGATATATATAATGATATATATTTTGATATATATCACCCAAAACTAAATAGCATGCTATTTTACATCACTACTTTTTACCCCTAGGGTCGCTAGTGTTCCTTGTACACCCACATATTTACATTATTTATTGATCTAATTCAAAGTAGCCTACATTATTTATTTTAAAATTTTTAACACATCACAAAAACGACATGATTGATTTTTAATTCAAACTGCTGCTTGCTTTATCTCCCCTCCACTATTTCGGGGTGTATGGGACACTAGCGCTCTAATTTGGTAAGATATTCGTTTACATGGAGTTCGTGCTACTTGTGTAGTCTCCATGGACTCGTATGTTGGATTTTTCCCATTTTTTATTTCATCAGATTTTTCTAATAGACCTTTTTAGTAGTGTCGTCACATCCGCCAAATAATAGGCAACCTCATAGTGCACATTGTCATGAAGGATTTCTCAATATTTTTACTAGATTGATTTTTGGCCTTATGTACTTTGGACATAAGTGCCAAAAATTAGATTAGATTAAATATTAGAAATATTTAAGAAATTTCAAACCCCAAATGACAAACTAGAAGAATTGTAGGGTTTATGTTTATATATTTAACTTTAAAGAGCAATATTGACTTTTGCAGTAATTACTACATTAAAATAATATCAATGTTACTGAGCATGTGCATTAAAGATAATTTCATGTAAGCGAAGTAGCCTCGCAACAGGATATAATTCAAGAAAAGATTAATTAAGACAACGTCTATAATAAATCATTTGAAGAAAAAAACACAGCACAATACCAAGAAAAACAATACAAATACTTAGTCGAACTAGAAAATACCAAGATTAAACAAAAGAAAAGAAAATACGCTACTGATGACAAAGATGACAAGTTAACAAGGTCTCACCTGCGTATGAGGCTATTCTTTCCGAGCATGCGCATTAAGAATAATACGGCTAATGTTAAATTTTTAATTTTAATTACTCACTTTTACAAAGTTTCTTTTAAAATAAAAAACATCTAATTATTCTAAACAAAATTTTACAGATCACTAAAATTTTTTTCAAATAAAGCAAAATTTGGTCAAATTTATTGATACTTAATTTGAAGCATATCTCTTCATGTAAAAATTGGATTTTGGTTGTCTAAACTTAAACTAAGTGAGTGAAACAAGATGTTTTGTTCCCAATATAACCCTTTGTAAAAATAAAAAATTTTTTATTTCAACGAAAACAAAAAACAAAAACTCTCATATGCCGCATTATCATAACCAGAAAAATGAATTAAATTAAAAATTGTGAAAATCCAATCCTATAAAAGAAATAAAATTGAATTGTCTCTCCTCTGTCGCGATAGAAGCTACGATTAATGTGAATGCATATTTAAATTTTCCACACAAAACTATTTTGATAATGTTTGAATTTAAACATTCCACTTTTTTACATATTCAGGTAAAAATAAAATGAATATCAGTGTCCAATTTTTGGCAGATAACTCCAAACCATAAAAAGTAGATCAAATTTTTCTCGTGTTTTCCGTCGTCAATTTCTGCAACTGATCTAATTTTACTACCCTTGCCATCTCAAAATCCCCATGGTGCAGCTCAAAAATGGCACCCAGTTATTTGCCATTATTAGTTGTTCTTATATTAGAACATTTATTTCATCAAGACACGTCAATTAAAAAAATCTAGAATATTCAAAAATACCATTTTATTTGAAAATTAGTAATTTTTCTTTATTGACCCAAATTGTCGATATGTAAAGAACAAAAACTCCATCTACACTATCAGTTAGCTGAACCAGCATGCGATATATGAATAAGCATAATATGAATATTTTCAAAATTCTCGACACGAAACACGTAACTACTTAAATTTTCAACTTGATTAGAGAAATAATTTCTGAATTTTGTCACCATTATAAGGACATTGAAACATGTTTGACTCATTCATCCTATTCTGCCCTAAGGAATCTCCCATTAAGCTCTGTCCCACTCTTAACGAAATACACTGCATACAGGGTGATTTATATAAAACACTTGGCCCAATAAGATTCTTTGATTGATTTTATGGAATTCCTCAATGATTTCGATTAAGGGGGGAAACCACATTAGGAGGCTGACTTTTAAGCGTGAATTTTTATGAGTAGGACAAATTGATTAGAATTTTATCAAACTTTAACATTATTTTATTAATATTTTGAACTAAGTCATTTGTGTTGAAAATGCCGAAATTATGGGCTGTTGTCCACCGAAGGTCGTCATCGTTGTTGGTTGTTTACGGGAAATGTGGAAGTCATCTGAAAAATGATTGTTTTCCTGCATTTTCTAAGAATATGAAGCTCATTGTGGGCAAAAATTGTGAGAATTGAAGTTTTGACACGTGTTTGAAAAAATGTATTGATTTTCACCATTTTTTTTTTCACTATTTTGAATAAAAAACCCTTAAAATTGTGATACCCCAATTGTTGATTCATGTTCATAATTTCATAAAGAACCAGACTTTCAATTTTCTTAACGATCGGTTCATAACTTTTTGTGCTAGAGTTCCCGTGAATCAAAAAAAAAAAAAAAAATTGTTTCCAGAAAAACGCATTTGAAAGTTTCCAAAAACTAGAAATTTGAGAAAGTTGTCTTAACTTTTGTGTTTAAGATGCTTCTGAAATCAGGAAGTATTCTATTTGTTTCTCCTTTTTCCAACTTACGATTCAACAAATTGTTTAAAGAAAAATCAATTTATTGAATAAGCAAAAACTTTTCAGTAATGTTTGTATTAAATATTTGTGATTTTAATTTGGTAAATTGCTTATCCAAATCATAGTGTTTCGTAAAAATTATTTTCTTTTTTTTAACATTTTAATCTGTTTTAATGTTTCAAATAGTAGCAATTAATTTTTGAATTATTACTAGCTTCGACTTAATCATACAATTTCAAAAACTATAGTATTTTTAAAATTTATTAGTAGGATAAAAGGAGGAGGGCCCCTAAGGCCAGTTTTTGGCCTAATTTATTTTTGACTGAAAAAATCTGAAAAAAATTTTTTAGTACCTTCTAGCAATTTCCCCTTCCACCTCCGTAAATGCCAGGGAAACCATTGCTTATTAGAGGAATCTTTAAAGAGCGTGAGGATGTGAAAGACATTCAATTTCTATTAATCTTTCATATGAAGAGTTTTTTTGGTCGCTGATCACGAATCTGGTTTCAGAATCATGAAATTCAAAATGACGGATCCAATATGGCTGTCAAGAAAATTGAAATGTCTTTAAAATGCATGAACTTTTTTGTAATGGGGTTTTTTGGGTCTATGATTACGAATCTGGACTCTAAATCACGAAATTCAATAAGGCGGACAAAAAATTAAAATGTCTTTAAAATACATCAATTTTTGTGTAGTGGGTTTTTTGGGTTTTTGATTACGATTCTGAAAGCAGAATTACGAAATTCAAAATGATGTATTCCATATGGCGAATAAAAAAATTAAAAAGATCTTCATAATCCTCAAATATTTGTTTATAGAAACTTTCTTGGATCACTGATTACAATTATGAATTCAGAATCACGAAATTCAAAGTGGCTAATCAAATACACACAAACATGATTGATTTTTTCTTTTTTGTTTTATTCAATATAAATGTGTGTCATCTCATTTAAGGGGGTGGAGGGGGAAAGAAGGGTGAGGGGGTTGGTCCGTTTAAGGTGGAAACGATTCAGTATTGCTAGTAGGTACTAAAAAAAAATTTTTCAGATTTTTTTCAGCCAAAAATAAATTAGGCCAAAAACCGGCCTTAGGGGCCCTCCTCCTTTGCATAAATAACTCATAAATAATTTACTAAAGTTCCTGTGAAGGAAACAATTCTTTTGACTTATTCCATCTACAACTTTGTAAAAATTCTTCTAGAGCTTTTAAATGACTTCATTGAGAAGTTCTTTCAGTTGGCTTTTATTATATGTTAGTTATTTCGTCAAGTTGTATGTGAATCACCCTGTATATTACAAATGTTTGCTTGGTAGAAAAAAAACGAGCTGAGAAAATTTCAAAGATAACTTGTGATTATGATAAAAAAAGAGGTGAAACAAGTATAGTTATTTTATGTGTAGTATGTGGAAATATTTATTAATACTTATCCCTTTATTTTGTTTCTATAAATAAATATCGCATTTATTCGATAAAAAAAAATGGAAATATTATTCATGAAAAGTGAAATATTTATTTTAAACTAAAATGCCTTTTATTGTTGTTATTGACCCTGTGTAAGCCAAATGAAATATTGTGTCATTTATGTAAATAAATATATATATTTTTTTTGTATAAGATTTACATTATATTACCTTGAAACAATAACGTTTTTTTATTTTAAATATTTGTTGTGTTTTTCTAATTTAATTGCTGAGAGGTAATAAAAAATTGGTAATAATATTGAATAAAATTGCTAAACTCGACCATTTTCCGATCATTTCGCCAGAAATGTTTTGAAAGTACCTGCGTAGGTGCCGGAACTCCTAATTTGAGGGTGTGGGTGCTCAAATCGAAAATAAATAAAAATACAGTGCCCTCAAGCTATGCGCAAATTTTAATGTTTGTAATGTAACTGCCTCCACCTGAGAAAGATTTTGCTTTTGGATATTTCAGTGAATAACAAAATATTTTTATAATCCACAAATGTTTTTGCAGTGTTATTTGCTATACATCATTCTTCTTTCATTTTTACGTAAGATAAATGGTGACTTAAAGCAGGGGTCCCAACCATATGCATGCGGGCACCATGGCACCTGCAGACCTTTTTGCATGGTGCCTGCCGAGAATATTTAAGATTTCAATAAACCGCCGCAGTGTATATCCAGACAAAAATCATATGACAATTATTGGTGTTCGTTACTTTTGGCTACCTCTTGCAATATTTTTTAACTGAAATAGTTAACGAATGAGATTTGCTTCTATTTCTTTGTTACTATGTGCCTTTTCACTTTTGTGTTTTGAAACCCTTATTACTGTTTATTTTTTAATTCTGTTATACAGAGTGTTCTGAAACTCCATTAGGAAACTCCGGGAGGCGATCCTATATGGATTAAAATAATAGCAGTATGTAATGAAAATTTTTTTCGAATTGTCAATTGTTTGCAAGTTACAGCTTGTCAAAGTTTAATTTTTTTATTTTTCTATTTAAATAACTTATTTAATTCATGTTTGATTAGTTTCTCATTTGGCACACCCACTAAGTAGATGAAGCTCTATTGAACCAGTCAGAGAACAGTTTCATTATGCACCGCTAGGGGGCACTTTACCTAGAACTCAAAATTTATTTTGCTCATAACTTTTTTATCTTGCTAGATATCACAGAAATTTAAACATTATTGAAAAGAAAAATAATATCAGAAAAAATTATGTACTTTTAATTCAAATCAATAAATCTAACCGTTTAGCAGGAAATCGCTATTATAGTGTTATTAAACATCAAAATCGTTCGCGCGTTCCGCCAAAAGTATGGAGATTGGAAAAAAGCGAAGAACGTCAACTTCCGACGTTTGCAGTTCTTTATTGGGAGTATATAGCGCGAAGAAAGCGACACAGAGCAAAATTGTAACAAACGATAACTATGGTAAATGTCTTGTATATGTTAATAAGAATACTTGTCTGTTAATTCTATTCAATAAAACTGTTAAACATATCTTCCACGGTTTGATTGAAAAAACCCCTGTCATCAAACTCAAGAACTTTGGAGCTCAAGCTCACAGGCTCGCTTAACGAGGCTTCCGTTGAGGCTGCCATTCCTCGACGCGGATATTTCTTCACGAGACATACCATCCGAGGTAGCCTAGCCTGAGGTGAAGACCTTGTTCGATAGCCCCCTGCATCGAAACAGCGGTAAATTCCAGGATCCATTTGAGACCTGCGATACCGTCCGAGACTGACCACCTCCGACGAAGATCCTGTGCGATAGCCTCCTGCATCGACACAGCGATACCCCAGGCTCCTCCAGAGACCTGCGTACCGCCCGAGGTAGCCCAACCTGAGGCGAAGATCCTGTTCGATCGCCCCCTGCATCGAACAGCGATAAATTTTCAGGCTCCTTCAGAGACCTGCATACCGTCCGAGGCTGAGAACCTCCGACGAAGACTTTGATTCCGATCGTGCCGGCTCCATCGAGAGACCCGCACCTTGGTACAGAGTACATACATAGGCTCTTACGAGTCCTATTTATTCAAACTCTATCGAGATCTGCAAATCCGAGGCAACTTTCCTCGTCAAACCTCTAGGCGGTCACTCGTCGAGGCAACCTTCCTCGTCAAACCCCTACGAGGCATTTTCTTTGTGACTAAAGCAATAGTACGCACGTTATTGTGGCGGCGTACTTCCAAATTTAGTAGAAGTTGTGTCCTTGCTTCTTAGGGCTCCCTCGAGAGACCCACATTTAATAGAGTCGGCGTTTTCTACCAGACGTCTACAAGACTTTCGGAGCAAAAGAGCTTGCTCCGACATTGTCGTACGGGGTAAGATGTATCCCTGCGACGCGACTTCGATATCCAGTGCTACGAGGATTGGTGCCCTCGAAGGTACGACAAATAATAAATCAGATCGTGACAATATGATCAAGACTGAGCTGGACGAGACCTCGTCCCCAACCGGAGAGACCAGCGGTTACACGGACTGCCCTCACACCTGTTTGCCGGCGAAAGATCTCCCGACACTCCGGGTGAAAGAGGAAATGGCCTCCTTCCCCAACGCTATCTCGATGTTGCGTGAAGTCTGAGGGACCGAAGGTGGTAGCTCGGGGAAGTACGCGACACGGCGCAGCCACAGCGCCGTACGCGTTGAGGTCCACTGCTACGCGAGTTATCGATACCGCCTCGACCACCCCTCACGGCGCACTCACGGAGCAGAGTAGCACTCACGAGTTACTACGAAGTGGGTCACCCACAGATACTCGGGACGAGGTTATACCTACCAAAATTGAGCCCCAAAACTATAATTTTGAAAAAAAATTACATTTTTTGCTCTCTCGTTTGAAAAAACTGTTTTTTCAAATGATACAAAACAATTTTATAGTTTTTGAGATGAGGAATAAGAATCCATTGTTTAAATTGAGCTAAAAAAATTTAGATCTCTTAAATTTACAAATATATCATTTTATGATGTTTTTAGCTCAGATTTCCGCTTTTATGCATCGATTTGCTTGAAATTTGGACAGTAGGTGGGGAATAGCCCACGAAACAAAATACATCATATGCTGATATATATTTTTACCCTGGGGCTGGTTTCCACCCCTTTGAAGGAGTTGAAAATAAATTTTTTAAACGAGAAAGCAAAAAATGTAATTTTTTTTCCAAAATTATAATTTTGAGGGTGTAAATGGGGTGCTGGTGAAATGTGATTATTTTTCCCTTAATCTGTTCCACTTATTAAGCTTTACAACGCTAATTTTTGAATTTTTTTTATCATTTTTCTACGAGGGCTACTTACTTTTGTCCATACCAAAGTCCAAATGAATTATAGTGCGGCGCTACAGACCACAATCATTTGAGAATCTACTGCGACCTGAAGGCCTTTCGATTTGGCAAAAATAGTAGCTATTAATAGCTAATAGCAACTTAGAGTTACTCTGAACTGATATTAATTGCTATTAGGTACTATTTTTACCAAAACGAAAGCCCCTCTGGCGTCCCTAGTGACGATCCACTTGAACTCCGTGCGTCTCTATCGCGGACCCAGGTCAAAGGAACTGACATCCCAGATCATAGATCGCGACATGGCGCCCAATGTGGAGCTCGATTAGAACTCCCGATGTCTCCACCAAGGACCCATACCGACCAAACCCAACCTAATGGTCATCTTATACGACGTGGCGCTCGAAGTCCCGCTTCGACGTGTTCGCGGCGAGCCCACGTTGCCGATTCTCCCAATAATTCTCAAATATTAGGCACTTCCGATCATATTCCACGGCATTTTTTTAAAGCACACAATATACAAGGTGTAAGAAGTTTGACTGCTATTACTTCAGCATGAGACAGAGTAATCATAAATGAACAAAAAAGTTGTCTATTACAGGGGCGTAGGATTAATAGTTTTCAAAATACAGCTAATAGGTATTAATATTAGGGAGTTTCATCAACGTGACAACAGCGCTTAACCTAACGCTACACAGCTAGTGTAAACAACTATTATTGTGAAACATTAGTAAATTTCAAGACAATTGTTTACCAGTTTTTAAATGAATAAAATAAAATGTAACTCGAATTTTAATAATTATGAATCTCTTAAAACAGGAACTTAACTTTTAATCAAATTATGAATTTGGAAAGTAAGTATGTAATTAAAGTACCCAAAGATTCACGTCATCCAAATAATCATATGTATTAAAAATAATTTAGGTACTTATACTTATACCAAAAAGCAAAACTCACTAATTTTTAAACGCACAAGTACAAAACAAACTACTAACATATGCTCAAAATGTCTACTACCATTTTCCATGCATGCACGACACCTTCGAATCCAATTTTCACGCACTCGCTGGAAGATACCTCAACAAAAGGAAATAGTGGTACGCAAAAAACACTCGGACACTGTCCTATTCCAGATACCAACTGATGAACTGAATTGCGTATTTCTTGACAGCTTAGTACCACGTGTTATCCGCCGCGCCGTTGTCACATTGCTAGATATGAATTTTATCGAATATTAAATTTATTACAACACTATAATTATTTTTTAGAATTAAGCATAAAGAAGTTCAAAAAGTGATAAACATTGTATTTTATGATATTCTATGCAAGCAGTCGTGTCAATATTCCTTAATTAATCGAACTTTTGTCCATCAAGTTGGAGATTTTGATAATTTTTTTCTCGGAAATGGTTGAGTTTAGGGCCCATGTCATATAAGGTTTTTTTGTTTTTTAAATGTATTCAATCGTCTGTTAAAATTAAGGTAGTCAAACTTCTAATATTTTTGCACAAAAGCTTCAATTGTTTCTTGAAACCGTTGACATTGCGGGAAACAATTACTCTGTGAACTAAGGACCTGACCAGCATTGAATTATTCCCGCATAATCCAGTAAATATCATTGTACGAACACAACTATCAACTCTTAATTTAAGTACATATGTGTAGAATTTAGAAATATTTGAGAAGATATTTGTCGTGTGCATGAATTCACATCTATACATCATGTGTATGACATAAACTTAGCGCTCTAGATTTTGGTCAAATAATTACAATTACTTAACACATTTATGTTTGACGACAAGTGACCGCATCATCTCTCATTTCTTATTTATCCACCATGTTTTACTACAAATTCTCGTAAATTATTAGTTTTGAATTTTATAATTTATAAATATTTATAATGTAATTGTAAATGAGGCAGATTTTAATGCTTGCAACTGGATAAAACAGAATTTTCCTTTAAGGTTGGCGTTTTATAAACAAGAAATCTCACTTTTAGTAAACCAAACTATACAAATGTTAAACTACAAGGATTTCTTTAATTTTTCTCAGCAAAAGATGACGGAAAACGCGGGCAACCATGTAAACATCGGAATAGGTACCTTTCTTGTTTTGTCGAGAATTTTATAAAAAATACTCAATAATTATGATTAATTCATGTGTTAATAGTTTCATAAAAGCATTCTGGGAGGTGTGATTATGTTTATAGTACCGTAGGCAATTTTATGTATGTTAAACAGGCGTGCAAAATTCAGGTAATGTAAGATAAACACGCGAGGCAAAAAGATACTTTTTTTCCTTATTCTTAATGTACTGTCTCATATACCCTGGAGAAAACTTGTGTAACTGGTGCAGTGAAGATATATTGTTTCTAATTTGCTTAGATTTCCTAAAATCCTCGTCAAATACTGCTATAAATTGACTGAAAATGTGCATGAAAACAACCAAGAGTGCCCTAGGATAAAAACTAAAGAGTAACAAAAACACTGCAATATCATGATCACGTCGAAGTTTTTAAAAAATCTTGTCAGATGTCCATTAGCGCATATCTACAAAAAATTATGTGAGTGGAAACTTTACACTCAACTGGTTTAAAATTAGAATTTTTTCTTAAAAACAAATGCAAAATAATATGCGTTTTAGGTACTTTTGAATATATGTAAATTTGAACAAAAGTAAGTAGGTAATTAATGTCAAAGATATGTGAAAAATTTTGAAACAAAAATTAATTTGACTGCTTCATGTATCTGAAAATCTAAGCAATATTGCCAATAGAATTGAAATGACGTTGTTTCAACTCTAGAATGCGCCTTAATGTTTTATCCCCATATCTTGTTATTACATCTTGTATATTTCAATAAGTTCCTTTTTCTAACTTTCCAAATAAATGTTATTTTGACCCAAAAACTATTTCAATTTGACACAACCTAAATGTGTGCGAGTGGCCTACAAAATACGAATTTGTTTGAAAGGTAAGTAGATGTAAGTATTTTACATCACTACTCCGAAGCCGAAGAATATAGATTACCTGATGATGATTAGTAATCTTCATTTAAAAATATGCCTTCTACAGCAGAAGAAAAATAAACTTCAAAAAAATTAATAGAAGATACATACTTCATTTCTGCTGTCTTTTAATTTAGAAAGATATTTTTTCTACTCATAAGTGCGAAAGTAAATATGTCATTTTAATCCATACGAAAGTGCCATTTTTCTCTGTTAGGATGAAAATGTTATCTTGGGCTAAAGAGCTAGACGAAAATGAATGCGTGAAATCTATAATTTTCTTATTAAAAACTAATTAAATTTGCACCAAACAATTAACTTAATTTCAGTGGTTTACCTAAAAAGATTTAAAAAACTAAGTGACTAAATAAATATATTTTGCAGACATTTTCACAGAGTGGACCAAAATTTGCATTCAATTTGATGCATTTCGCAAAATAATTTTAGATAGGTTTAATTTAAAATTAAGACATGTTAAATTTAAAATTCAAAGAAAGACTTCTCTTAATTCCATCTGGTTTCGTATATCAAGGCAGCGAATGTCGCGAAAGTTATTGTTCTCTTGATATAGGTAAGTACCTATCCATAAAAACTAATGGTGTAAAAAACATTATCTAAAGAGAAAAAAATCTTATTATTAAAGGTCCTTTCCAGAGACTTACGAGAGTATGTTTTTTTTGTATGTATATGTAATGAAAAAAAAACAAGTTTTTGATATCTTGAGTTTTTGCCAAGTTACAGTATTTGAAAATGTGCACCCAAAATATTCTAATGCTCATAACTTCTTGAGGGGTTGAAATAATTTTAAAAAAATTCATGACAACTAATCTAAATGGGTACTAAAAAATAATACCAAAAAATCAGGAAAATTAAAAATGGTTCGGTCACGACCTCAGTGATTAGGCCATATATGTACAATACGACCAGCTGTCAGCTGCAGGATGTTCTATTTAAAATTCATTATACGGATATCTCAAAAACAAGGCTTCTAAATTCTGTAAGAATTGTATTGTAGGTAGGTACTTAGTACTTACATACATATAAATTAGGTACTTGAAGTGCAAATGACATTATAATCTTCATATAAATGACGCTACGATTCAAAAAATATGTCGATGATAAAAACTTTAGAAAGTTGGTAGTCCATGTGAAAAACCCTTAAATTTTGAGCAACTTATCGGAGATATTTAAATCTGAAAATAGATATGTTTTACAAACAAAAGATGATATAACATCTTTAGAATTGATATATAAAGTTATAGGAATAGGTACTTTGAAACTTTTTATGTTAACATGTGCTAATTAAAACAAAATAAGATAGAGGAATTGGTTAGTTTATGATTATTTCAGCCATTTTAAATAGCGCAACTTTATATGAAAAAAGGTCCAAAGCACCTAGGTATGTACAAGTATTTTCTAGTATTATATTTTAAATACGGGGCCTTAATTCGTCAGTCTATAAGTTAAAGTTACCTTAACGATGACCGGATGACCTATCATCATCATTTGTAATTTATGATGGTTGATATTTATGAATATATTTTGCTGAATCTCACGTAGTTCATGTTTTTATATACGAATATAAAAAAATTGCTGTAGGTGCCTACACATATAAAAACCATTTATTTATTAAATCCTTATATGCGGGCTGCGGTGTGCGGGTGTTTAAGGGGTGTCGCGCACCTACAGACGTCTGCCTGAAGGGGAGTTTTAACCTATAACCTTTTTAGTTTTATCAGGAGTCAACAATTTTCCAGTTAGCACATGCCCGTCTAGAATTTAAAGACAGTAGTATTACTAATTTTAGAGAGTGGCAGTTTCTCCTTAATAGGTAGGTATAATATTGTAATGATAGTAAACCATTAGACTTTTAAGATTAGTTTACAGGGCGTCTAAATCATGTATCTTAATACTGAGTCTTCATAAATGATTACAAGCTAAATGACCAGTAATTTTATCTGAAATAGTAATTTATTTTCCTTCATGTTGGCAATTAAATTTCGGTAAAATTAAAACAATAGGATCAAGATTACATTAAAATACAACGTTCACCGGCTGTGACTGATCTAATTTTTCAAGAGATTCTATTCTACCAATCAGCGATCTCGAGCGTAATAGTTTGCCATTGCACACTGTAAACGAATCATTAATATCGCTGATGATGCCAAAATTTAGCGTTTTTCCTTACCAATCCTGCAATATGTTTGGTTGCCTAAGCTCGGCGGTCTTGTGGCTTGTAAACATTTATGAAGGCTCTGTACAATTTGCTTCCTTAAAAAAAATACGGACTTTCAAAACAGTTTTTTTTTATAATCGTCAATTTTTAATGAAACTTAATGGTGTAGGCGAGTTTTTAGGGTATATGAACCTAATTGCTTACACTGATAAAAACTCTTTCGCTAAAGACAATGAATTAGGTACCGTAAATATTTTTTTAACTACCGCAGGTATCTTGAATATTACCCACAAGTAAAGTAAGACATGCATGCTTCTGATTAATGATTACATTACTTGTGATTTGTAGTGATTTATTGAATTTTAGAACTCATAGTAACCCTGGTAGCACAATCGTGTGCAATTCTAATACAAGTTGTTTCAAGTTTACTTCAAATAGCCAAATTGTGTCTATTGCTGAAATTTATATCGTTTCTTATGCAAGACGCTTTTACAATACTTACACGACTTAATCAAAAGTACTGAGTTGAAAGGGGTGAATTAGTATATGTCTTACTTAATTCTAATGTAAGTCTGCAACATAGTCACTTGCTTTAATTTACCCCTTTGTGCTCAAGTGCCCTGAATCAAAAAATCCATTGAAAGCTTTGATCAAGACAATTGCACAATTAATATTGCAGTAAACCTGATGCTGATTTCAGCAATAGGTACACGGCAGTCTTGTATAAGTGTCTTGTGCAAGATTTTGCTACCAGGGAAGTTATTAGATTATTCGTTACTATTGTGCAGCTAACTGTAGTTGGTAAATAGAATTATTGAAACATATTACTGCCATAGCAAATTACTGTACTCAGTGATTCAAATATCTGCCACAAGTAAACATGTTGCTGTGATAAGCGAACTCTCTCTTTTTCTCCGCCTAATTGCGTCACGAACAAAGGCGAAGTGTTCCGATGTCATACATCGTAAACATAATTTTATGTCCGCGTCATAAATCATTCTGCTGATGTAGGGTGTATAGTCCATGATTTCCTTTGTGAATTAGTAGTTTTCTGTATTATGAAAAACAATGCTAATGCTGTGTATTCCTTACTAAGATATAATTATTAATCTTCTCTTTGTTGCATCGTCTATTTTTAGTAAAAAAAAATGATTGCAGTGTATTACCTAGCTTATTGGAATTCATTAATTAGGTAGTACATGATTTTTCATTTATCATAGTTGTGGTTTTATTTATTTATTTATTTATTTATTTATTTATTTATTTATTTATTTATTTATTTATTTAAGGACAAGGGACAAACACAGGCTTTATAGCCCAAAACAATGTCCACAAATTACTTAAAGCTAATTGAATATAAAAGTACAGAAAAGATTATTATATAATAGAAAATGTTAATTTACAATAATAGTTCCCTTTAAAAATCTTTTAAAACTAATTAGCGAAATATGAAAAATATCTAGAGTACTACAGTATAAGTTAAAATGTCTGCATATTCTGTTTATAGGAGAATTTTGACCAGAATTAGTTCGATAAAAAGTCTCATGAAACAGTGCATTTACTCTAAAATCATGTTGTGGTACATGTAAACTGATCAAAGCTAATAAATCTGGGGAATCGATAAAATCATTAAGAAGCTTATACAAAAATACTGTTTCGGCAATAATTCTTCGATTCTCCAATGATATAATATGATAATGATTTCGTAACATCGTGCTACAATGAAAAGAATACTCTCTCTCTACACTCTCCTTGTAGTGTAAATATCGCATAAATCTGTTCTGTATGGCCTCAAGTCGAGACTTATATATGGTATATTGAGGACTCCATACGATAGATGCAAAATTAATTATGCTGTGCACGTATGCAAAATATACAGACTTAATAGCAAAAATCGACCTAAAATTTTTGCAAACTCTGACGATGAAACCAAGCATTTTGTTGCTTTTTAAGGTTATATAATTAATATGTGAAGAAAAACTCAATTTCCTGTCAAATACAACCCCAAGATCTTTTATTTCTTCAACTTGATTTAAAATATTCTTATTAAAGTTATAATTATTAGAGTATATATTATGGTTACGGGTAAAACAAATATAGAAGCATTTACTTAAATTTAATTGAAGCTTGTTCGATTCACAGTATTCAAAGAAAGAGTTTAAATCTTCCTGGTAGGCAATACAATTATCGGAATTATTTATTTGAGAGTAAATTTTCAAATCGTCTGCGTAGAGTAAAAATTTACAAAATTTGAAACAATGACGGATATCGTTGATATATATTAAAAATAGTAAAGGTCCCAAATGTGACCCCTGAGGAACACCTGACATTGCAACGTAGGGGGGAGATTTGTAACCACTAATAGTTACCAATTGCGACCTGTTGAAAACATAAGAGGTAAGCCATCTCAGTAGGTTACCATGCACACCAATTTCAGACAATTTAGATATTATATTATGATTAATTTTATCGAATGCTTTGCTAAAATCGGTATACACGGCATCCACCTGAGTCTGGCTATCCATAGCACTTGTAATATATTGGGAGTATATTACTAAATTGGATTCGATAGATCTATGTGGAAAGAATCCATGTTGCTCAATAATTATAGACGATTTAACCGCGCTAAGTAAATGCTTATAACATATACGTTCAAAAATTTTACTAAGAATATTTAATTTACTAATTGGCCGATAGTTGGAAACTTCGTTTTTATCACCTTTTTTGTAAATAGGAATCACAAATCTCCTTCTTCAAGAGACTTGTTAAATAACAAAGTGAGAGGGTTACAAAGGGAATTTGCACATTTTTTACAAAAAATTGAGGGAATACCGTCAGGTCCGGCCCCTTTGTTTTCGTCCAGTTCAATTAAAGTATTTAATATTTCGTCTCTCGTTACAATTACATTGTTAATATTGTTGATATTATTGAAATTACTGATTTTAATAGGACACTGGTCATACGGTTCATAGACACTTTGAAAAAAATTGGCAAAATGCGTGCAAATGTCAACACACATTGGTTATAACAGATATATTTTAAACTTGTCCCAATAGTAAAATTTACCCTTGAAAATTCACTATTTGGCTGAAAACTGGCCCAAATATGAATCAAAACAGATTTTTTCCTAAATTTTATCAAAATATATAATTTTTGTAAGTAGTATTTTGAGGTGCTGAACACGATGCCATTAGTTAAATGATGCGCGGGTGGGCAGCCGCGCAGTAGTTTTTCGAAAGTTGCTCAACCGTTTTTGTATTCTGCGCACAATGGACTTGTTCCCCATTTTTTTTCATTTCATTTTATAAAATAATTGCATCTAAAAATGGCAAAAATCTAGATTTCACAAATCTTTTAAAAGATAATTTCTTCACTTCAAACATAGGCACAGGACCCCCTCCCACTTGCACACTTTTACATACATTTTTGCTTCCATATATACTTTTGTACCGCGCAGTCAGCAAAAAATTAGAGGGAACGTTACCCATATAGGTAACTCTATATTTCTCAGAAAACTGGTCAAAATATGGGTTAAACCTGATGTTTCCTAAGTTTAGGCAAAACATATTATTTTTGTAGTATTTTGAGGCACTGAATACAATTCCAATAGTAAAATTTACCCATGACCTCAATATTTCTCAGAAAACCCATTATTTGTGTGAAAATGGCCAAAATTCTACGAAAATTATACATTTGGCCAAGGAAGAAATCAATTTTGATCCATATTTGCGCCCAAATAGTAGAGAAATATCCAAGTCATGGATAAATTTTACTAATGGCATCGTGTTTTGCGCCTTAAAATACTACGAAAATGATATATTTGGAACAAAATAAGAAAAAAAATCAGTTTTTATACCAATATTTGGGCCAGTTTTCTGAGAAATATAGAGGTCATGGATAAATTTTACTAATGGCATAGTATTCAACGCCTCAAAATATTACTTAAATATTATATTTTGCCAAAAGGAGCCCGCACAAACCTTATGGGAAATGGTTCGCAGTTAAATTGATAGAATTTTTTATGTGCGCAAAGCCCAAAACTTCATGGGTTCCGAGATAAACCCACCTAACCCCTAGAAACCACCCTTCCAAACCACATAACCCTGGGAACAGCGAGTTTATCGCTTATTTTTCTTGAAATAATTAAATTCCACACCGCAACCGGCCTACTCCCTATCCCACCTAACCCCTAGAAACCATCCTTACCAAACCACAAGGCTAACCCACCTGCTCTCCTTTGCCCAAAAAATGCAAATATTCGACTAAACTCGCTGTTCTAGAGGTTAGGTGGGATTATCTTGGAACCCCTGGAGTTTTGGGCTTTGCGCCCACGAAGACATTTGTTCAGGACGCCAACAAATAAAAAATTTAGCCAATTTAACCAGGAGACATTTCCCATAAGATTTGTGTGGGGTCCTTTAGGAAAAAATCGGGTTTAACACATATTTGAGCCAGTTTTCACCCAGTTTTCTGAGAAGTATAGAAGTCATGGGTAAATTTTACTAATGGCATCGTGTTCAGCGCCTCAAAATATTACGAAAATGATTTAAATAATAATATTTGGGCCAGTTTTCAGTCAATTATAGTGAATTTTCTGAGAAATATGAAGGTCAGTGGTAAATTTTACTAATGGGATTTTTTTCAGCGATTCAAAATACTACGAAAATGATGTTATGTTTGGATATAATTTAGGAAAAAATTAATTTTGTTTTGACCCATGTTGGGACCAGTTTCACCCAAAAATTTCACTTTTCTCCGAAATTTGTCGGGAAGTCATTAATGTTAACTACAGGATCGTATTCAGCACATCGAATTACTTCGGAAACGATATGTGAATGTGACTCTCTTGGGTTTGATTTTTTTTGTGTGATTGTGTAATCAGTCATATGGTTAAAAAAAATGTATGGTGCTACTTTCAGAGCCAGAGTGAACTAGGTTTTAATGTGAGATTGTTTATTTTCTTCCTCCTCCTTCCTGATCTTTCGAGTGATGCAATATTCTACTCATATACTTTGCAACCATCATCAGCAGATCTGACTCAGACCGCTATAAGTAGGAAATAATTGATTTTCGGACCCAAGTACTGTAGATGCTTTTGGTCAGTAACACAAAAACCAACTTATCACAATTTCAGCCTTAAAGGCCTTGCGGGGTCTTTTAACAGCGAAAAACATACCCACGCAGGATCAGTAAATGAACCAAAATATTGCGCAAATTAACCAAAGCAAACATATGACATGTTTATATAATTAATTGTAAACAGAAAAAAGAGAGGAATCCATAAAATGACAAATATCAAGACTTTCCATTAAAGAAAATAACAAAATATTGATTTAAGCTTCCGAAATACAACATTCGATTGTTTGTTTATGTATACTTATTTCTTTGAGAAAATTTTCTAAAATTTTGGTCTGTATTTTTCCTATACTTATAGAAAGGCAACAAAAGACGATAAGGCGGCGGTTGAATATTATGTGAATAATATCTCAAATGAATTAAAAGAAATTCATTAAAATAAAATAGAGGCTAAGCAATAACTTTTATATTACAGCAATGTTATGAATGAATCTCTTATTGATTTGATTTTTACACGCAAAATATTGATTAAATACCTATGTAAATTACAAGAAATCCAATTAACGTACAAATTTCGACTAGTAGCAATTGTACTCTCTCATTAGTCTCAAATCAGCCAAGCCTGTATATACTACGAGAGTGAATTTGGTGTGATTAAGAAATATTAAGACAAGCATTATACTTGTTTAATAATTTATCGCCTTCGCATAATAGTAAAACACCCAAAAGTGCATTATCTCACGGGACGACGACATGAATTATAATGTTATCCACGAGCAGAGCACCCACGCCACAGCCCCGCCCACACGCCCACACTTTCATTCATGTAGCCCGGGCAAGGCACACTATATCTTCTACTGTCCTGGACGCCACGCCACAATCCTGCTGCCTGTGATCCTGCAGAGGCTGAGACACCCACGCGAGCGCACCGGTGATGTTCAAATATCGCTTTTATTTACAACGCCAAGAGTTCTGATATGCCTGTAGGTAGGCTTCCTACACGCTGTTATCATATCAAGTGGCATTAATTAATTAAAAACACTACAATACTTACTAAAAGCTAAATAATTTACCATACCTGGTATGAAATGAATTAAAAAAATAATACCAGAAAATTAAGAAATTCAGCATTTACTAAAAACGCAGAAATATGTATCTATACTTATGTCAAGAGGTTTGCATGTGATGATTCTATACTTACTGTAATTTTGAGTCTAATCACTTTTCTTCTCGTCATTTACTTCTCAGAAGACCTCAAACTGATAAAGCGAATCAAAATATCTATTTTGATTCGCTTTCATTTTTAAATAGGTACATTTGACTTGAACGTAAATTTATATCGTGGAAACTAAGACATAACAGTAAAAATAATCATTAAATCGAGTCAAAATATTTACTGTGATATCACTTTCTATGCTATATACTTTTTCTTTTCGTTAATTCATTTACAATACAATATTGTCTGTAGTTATTTATCTATTAGTTTTTTTTTTGTTTGAATATTTTGTCACCTGTGAAAAAAAATTGATGAAACAAACCTTTGCTCTAAATAGATCAAACAAGAGTTGTATTTATGAAACTATTTTTATCTAACTTAAAATATCACACTAAAAAAACTCTAGTAAAAAATAGGAAATATCTATCATTACATCAAAGCATTTACTTTTTGGAAAGGGTTTGCTTAATCAATCTTGAATTGTCTTTTCACATAGGAAAATGTTCAAAAAAACAGTAAGTAGGTAAGATCTTTAGTTATTATATTTCGGAGTAAAGTTGAAACTTACCTTTGTCAGCTTATCTACCACGATTCTCCAAGTCTGTTGCAGGAGGTACTTGTCCGATTTTAAGTATTTTTTTAAGGTAATTTGGTTTAGGTATTATTATCGAACAAACTGACTATGCTTCTTTTCTTCTTTTTTTTTAAGTTTAAATTTGATGGATATCTCTAACGATGTATGTAAGTACTAGATAGAAAAACTCAAAAGTAAATTTTGTTTTTTTAATATAATTTTATACTCACTTTTAACAGTAGTTTAACTGATTTCTATAAAACATGTTTTTTTATAATAATAATATACAATAAATTTTCATTTAAATTATTGTTATTAACATTATTTTCGTGTTTCTAACATTGTGAGACTCGGTGCCAATCAATAATGTTACGAGTTTTTAAATATTATTTTAATGTTTTTACTCATTTTCGATACAGTATTTACAGAGTATTGAAATGTACAATTAACATGAAATCCACAAAGATTTAGTTAAAAATATTTTGGAGTGACATTATGAACATTATGTATTTCCCAATTTCTCGCTTACAATTGTTTTAAGAATTTGTCATGTTATGACTTACAATATATGTATTATTATTAAATAATGTAAAAAAGTGTATTTTTTTAATACAATTTTTCATACAAATTTCCAATAGGATGTGTTTCATAATGAATTTGTTTACTCTATAAAATCAAATCAAAAAGTGTTGATTGTAATTTAGCGCTTTATTGTTAAAATTGAAACATACTAAATATATTTTTGTACCTTTATATTTTTCGACTTATAAATTTATATGTATATATAAATTACAGTTCGTTTTATAAATTGAAATTAAGAACATTATAAAATTGAATAATTCATTTCCTACTTTTTTATCACCGATTAATATATAAATTTATATAGGTGTATACAAAACGATAAATAAATAGATAATCTAGTAACATTGAATTTACTAATGAAAACAATGGAATATCTGGAAACAATGGGGGAAATGATTAAATATGTAATAATTCTGATTGAAAAAATTGCAGATGCAAAAAGAACATGTGTCTAGTGAGGGCTGGGGCCATGCTGCCAGCCACCTGTCCTAGCAGACCAGCATTCCCGAGTCTAATAACGATGAAATGATGTCGTATTGCATAATATCAGAGATTGAGTGATAGGGTCGCCCCTCCTGGTGGAACGCGCCGTGAAAATAGGGCAGTGTGTCGTAACAGGAGCAGAGCGCCTCTCCTCTCCCGCTGGAGTCAACGACCTCGGTCGCCGCCCCCCTCGCCCCGTGCCCGATCCTAATTTCGCAGTGCAGTTTCGGTGCATTTTCCAGTGTTTGTTGTCCGGTGGCGTCCCGGCACGTGGCGAGCGGGCCGGGCGGCCCGGCCCGACCCGGATGAGAGGCACGAAGGTGGCAGTAGTTATGTGTAGTAGTACGACAGCGTCAGGGGCGTAGTAGTACAACTTATAGGGCACTCGGTGTCTTCGCCCTCGCGGAAATGGGTCACTCGGACGGCCGGGCGACGGCCCCGCCCCGTCAGCTGATGAAAACAACACTTACACGAACACTTCATTTATACCCAATGTTTAAAACTGAATACTGGCAGTGGTTGTAGAGTTTAGAACATACGTGACGGGATGGAACATGCACCCATTTTTATGTTCTTCACCCCATTTGAAATCTCCTCCTCATCCTCTTTCTAAACTAAGTTCCGTTCTGCGGCACATCCTCGTCTCACTATGTCTCGCCCTCCGGTGCCGCTCTACAGTCGATTTAGGAAATGCTGCTCTGTACCTGAACAAATTCACAAAGCGGTGCAGGGAGTTTCTTAAAGCGATCGTAGACAAATGTCGCACCCGGTTATTTAATTAAATTGTATATAAATTATCTAATATAGACCTACAGTTCTTTCCATTCTCATGAAAAATTAGCTATAACCAGAATGATTTCATCCGTTCATTAAATATATCTATCATATCACAACATATCGGTCAAGAGAAATATATCAAACAAATTTAATTGAGCAATGTACAATCGTAACTCAATTGTAAATATTTTAATACCCTAAACAACTTTTTTTTATAAATATTTCGTGTCTATGAACTTGCTAGGAATGTCTTAAAAATAATTAATCTTATATCGGCTAAGTACTCGAGTACAATCCACATAATAATTATAAAAAGTACAAAGCAATTATAAACTAGTTGCCCCTCGTTCAGGGGGTAGATATTTGAAAATGTCCTGCGGCGACGAAGAGCGCGTTTTTATACAGTCGTCGTCGGGTATGAGATATCCCGCGCTGTTGCTGTTCGCCGGCGAAACCCGCACACAACAAACAACCATGAAGCGTTTAGTTACTTTTATTTATTATTATTTATAAATGATTTACATGATTTTTAACAGGATCAATACCTATACAAAACATTGTTTTCTGCCGTTATTTTCACCGACGATTAAAATCGAACGATCGTTGCGATTGTCTGTCTGTCCATTAGCTAGTTTAGTTATGAAGTTGATAAAAATTTTTTTATGGACAACACGGTCACGGTTTCGAACGTGGAAGTCGAGAAATCGCCCTGCACCTCCCCCGCAGCGCGCGATTCACCTTTTTAGACAGTCAGTACAGATACGAAGATTTCACATCCGATATGTGATATTGCACCTGCTTATTTTATTACTAGTCTGCTTTGTGCTTTTTGACGAGTGGCAGTCGGTAGCTTGTCGATTCACAGCCGATCTTCTTCTTCCTCCTCTTCTTCCGCCTCCTCCACGATACCTTCGTTCTCCTCCTTGTAGCCGGGATGCTCGGAGATGGCATAGTAGTTTCCGTTATAAATAACTCCCAGCTCACGTAGAACGTCTCCTCTGATCGTTGCTTTGATGGTCCAGTTGTAGCAGTCGTCGCTTTCGCTCTCTCGGTCTAGCCGCTCCACGTCCAAAATCTTGGAGCTGAGTCTCTCCAAGATGATGCCTATATCTTTGATGCTTAAATGACGCTTCTGATCTACGCTTAATTGATCGATCAGCAGCAGGAACTTCTCAGAGGTGACGGCCTCGTCCTCCATCACGGTATTCTCCGTTTCGCTTTCGGAGCTTTCGTGTTCGGACTGCCCGCCTCGGCCGCCACCTTCAATATCTAAAAAACGTACATGTCTGGATGAGGGAGGTTGAGGAGAAGTTTGCTGCGTGTCTTGGATGGGCGACGTCGCCACACTCTTGTGCACGGCAATCTTCCTACCCTCTTCGTGCAGAGCGCAGCAGTGGAAGTCGCACTCGATGGCTCCGTTGCTCTGCGGGCTGCCCGCACGCGGCATGTGGGCATGATGGGCGCATTCGGGTGTATGAATGTGAATGGTAGCACTCTCCAAGGAACTGCTGCCCTGCTTGGACAGTCGGTGAACAGGTTTCACGTCGTCATGATTTATCACAGTGATCTGGGGGCTGGAGTATCGCGGTTGGGGCTGAGCTGGAGCAGGAACGTACACGTCGTTAATTATCGTTTCCTTCTTGCCCCCGGGTCCGGTCTGAATCACGAGAGACGGTCGTTTGCTGGGCGAAAACTTGCCCGGGGCGGGTGATGGCGTTTCGGATGAAGCCCTGGAAGGACCCGAACGCTGGTCCCAGTGCAAGACGACGGTAACACGTCCCTTGTTATCCATAATTTTCCATGAGGGTGTCTCATCGTGCAGCTCCAGCGCATGAATTGTCTCGCATACGATTTTCGGAATGGCAGAGATTGCTACTAAAAGAAAATAATATAAGAGATATGAATTAGCGGTGAGGACGGGAGTACCTACCTGCTCGAATGACGTCCACACCCGCCGGTAACCATCTCTCTCCTGGTCTGAGCAGCAGAAGAATGGTATTGGCAGGTAGTGTACGAAAGTACTCGGCGTCTTCGACTTGGGTGCCGTCGCTTTCGAGGACGAGCCGCACCGGCTCCCCGACGGATACGCCAAGTTTATCCCTGCCGCGTTGCACCAGCTCCTCGAGACTCCCCACCACCAACCCCTTGCGCACGCTACGCCGCCCGTCCCATAACTTGAAGGGTCTCTTTCCGCGGGATTCCTGTAACACACCCATTATGTCTTAGTCTCAAATATTATCGCCACCGCCTACTCACAAGTCTACACCCGACCGCATCTCGCGGTGACCTGACCTACTCCACACCTACCACCCTGTCTGATGCCTGCACCTAGTTGCCGCTGTAGCCGCTTGACGCGCACCGCGCGCCACGCTGTGTGTAAACACTACCGATCGAGACTTACCGACTAGTAGTCATTTTGACTGTGCCGGTGCTTAAACCCCCGGTCCACAGTTAATCACATATAAGTCTCTCTGTCAATCACAAGTCATAAATATACGATTATTTCTATCATAATTATTAACTTCCCACTCATTATCAACCTATTATTTAATTAGTTTCCGTCTATACGAGCAATTTAATAAAATAATTTTTTGGTTTCTGAATATAACAGTGTTTGTAATAAATTTGTAACGACTTGTTTACATCTAGGGGTGCTTAATACCGCGCTATCAATTTAAATTAAGGTTATGATTTCAGGCCATTTTTCGACATAGATGGCGAGCAGTGCTGTCGGTAATTGATTGTCAATGTAGGTTGAAATCGGCACTGACAGAACAGACAGGGCAGCTTAACCGGAGTACGACAACACATTAACACAAAAGCTCAACACAGATGTAGCGACATAAAAAAAGTACCACCGTTCCATGCAAATTAGAAACGAATTTCCGTATACCTCTCTTGCCATCACGGCATTTCTTATAGGCGGCTGTCGTCCCGCCGCTGGCTCACACCTCCTTCCGTGGCACAAACACAACCACTAGACCACTGCACCGCATATCCCTTGGCCGGCCCGCCGCTTTTTCTCCATTCTGAGCCAAATTACTATCGGACTATCTGTGACCCTTACAAGCAGCAACCCTGCGAACTGCCCCGACAAACGCGCCCCCTAACGCCCGATCGATTACGTTGAAGGCGGCGGCCGTCGCGGCGCACCTTCAAGCGCGTTGTGGGTCGTTCTTCAGATCGAGCGCCTGCGTCCACCGCCACGTATCGCCACACGAAACTTTTAATATTTTGGAACATGTGGGTGTTCTTCACTTAACCGAAAGTTATGCTCTGTTGCGGAATCTATTTTTTTTTAAACTTTTATCTGTAAATATGGAACAGGTCTCATAATTTACAAATATAAATACTGATAAAAACATTTTTAAATGTTCAATAAGAACAAATTATAATAATTTTTATATTATATATCCATCAGTGTCGCGATATCCTCTTTATTTTTGTAGGTATTGCGTTTCCTTTAGTTATCCACCTATTATTATTAGAGCGTAACTGAAATACTTGGATAAAATTTTATGACGGATTTTATGCTAAAAATTAACAAAAAAAATATAAACATTTGCCCCAAAATACTTCATTTTCTAAATTAAAAACAATTAATTAAAAAAGTTAAGAGATTTCGTTCAAATTTCAGCTTTTCAGGTATGCAATTTTAACCTTTGATTATCCACAAACATGTCACATCTACATACATGAATTATTTCACTAGTGGACTTGGTAATTTTTGCTCGTAATTTTTTTTTCACAGACTGACTATTATGATGGAACATGTGTTCTTATTTCATTTCACTGGAATGTACCATTTTCCAAAATGTTATACCTACAATTTATAATCACATATTGATAAAAGTGTCATGACATCAAGTTATTTTTGAAATATGGATATTAATGATTCAAGTAGTAACATTATGATTGAAGTAAAATATTTACATCGCACCCTTTCATTATTTTGATCACTTTATCACTTTGTATTGTGAACACGAAACGTTTGCGTTCGCAAATTTCTAGAAACGTTGGTTACCTGTAAAACTTATCTACTTTATACTTTTACCTTATTTTATTGTATTATTATTTTTATATTTTTAACTTATTAGACATTTAAAAAATATATTTTTAAAGATATAAATAATGTTGTGACTTCTTCAGATCATATTACTTCGATGTTAATACAATATTACGCCCGATAAAATTATAAGAAATTCATAGTTAATAGAATAAACTCTAATTTGCCATATTGTTCTTAAATCAAAAACAATTTAATCAATATGACTATTCACTTACTTACTCATTTATGATTGCTTTTCCAATGTCCTTATACAGGGTGTTCTGAAATAAGAGCGTTCGTTGAAAAAGATGATAGAGGGTACAAAAATGAGCATTATTAAGCAACAGATTACGTCTTAAATTGAAAAAAAATCATATGAAGGTTTCCCTGATACCAGCTGTACCTTCGATATAGAAGATATCGATGTTGCTGCGCGTCGCAGTGCGCTGATGGATGGCGGTTTTGGCGGTTTAAATTTTGTGTAAAAAATGCTTAAATTTATTAAAATAGCGTTTAAAAGTAACACAAAAATTAAACGAATAAACAAATTATTTACCAATAGACGATATGCTCCACAAAAAATTGTTTAAAGTTGTTTCCATGTGTGTAAAGGGACGTCTTCCAACAAATCCGGTAAGGCGTTTGTTAAAAACTCTGTACCACCATTTAAACTTGCGGATAGCACGGACAATCGGACCGAGTAATCTGTCACCAAAAACATCACATCTCACATTCAGTGAAAACCGTAGCTGGAATTGAAATCTTTGTACAACGTAAGGATTTGCCGTCTCTAGTAAAACAACATTCATCCATGAAAAGCACCTTTTGCTTGTAAAATCCGGATCTTGTGCTATTTGATGTCGAAACCACTGAGAAAATTCCACATGGGGCTGAAAATAATTATTATTTAATGCCTGAACCCCATGATAGGGGTGTAATAATTGTTCCTGTAGTACACACCACACGGTACTATTAAAAACACAAACTTCTCGGCAATGTACTGCGCCTCGAATCTTCCTCAACGAGATTTAGGTGTGATGTTTTCTTCATTGTCGAAAACATGTTGCGGCCTTTCTTGTCCACGACTTTCATATGTCAGGTAGACATTCCCGGTATCCGTTAACCTTCGAACTGCCTTTTGCACTGTTCTACTGTTAAGTTGTCGTCTGTTACGGTAAAACGAACCGCATAGAAACGACAAGTCTCATTTAAATTGTACTGACATTCTCCGTACATTAACACCATATCTGTTAGTTCTTGATCAGAAAACATTTTATACGCCGGCTAAGTAATACTGCAACATACAAGTAAAGAACACAAGACATACCGACCTACCATAAGATTTGCTTGATTGTGGAAGTCACGTGGAATATCAGCCAATTAGAGAAGCGCTTCACGCATGTAGCGAGTCCGAAGTATTCTGGCCGTGCACATGCACAAGATGCACAGGGTTGATTAGTTGATTAATAAAAGTTGCTCAGTTTCGTGCCCTCTTCACCCATTTAAAGGAACACACTTATTTCAGAAACACCCTGTATACATATATTAATTTAAATACAAATCATTCTATAAAAAATTAAATTTATGTAGATACTGCCAAAATTGCGCTTTTTTCCTCTCGTCAGCACATAATTCTCTGTTATAAATTTTAATTTTTATAGAGAATAGAGCACCACAATTCACTCTTCTATTTCTTTTTTTATAGGATGTATATAAGTAAATGGGCCATATTTTAAGTGTAGTCGTGAAAATGAAAATAAAAAAAAAATAGGTCAAATTATCTTACAATTAGTAGGTACAATTTTGTTTTCTTACCTATTACATTAGTTAAAGGGAAGTTGTGAGTGTTTCCAAATATGAATATTTTTTACGCAAAACATAGGGATCGTTAAGAACATTAAACAGTTTTGTATTTTGTGACATGTCTTTTGTTGGTCGCAATTTCGTTTTCTCGAAATTACAGATGGTTTTTGAAACATTACTTCATTTTCCTTAAAAAATGTAAATTATTGTATATGTTGCTATTATGCATCATTCTAGAGAAAAATACCCATAATTCCATTAAACTTTAATTTTTGTTACTAAATTTGCTATCTATTTTTTTAAGTTTTAGACTAACCTACTTCAATTAAAAGGTCAGTGTCTACTGAAATCTCAGAAAATGGCCACATTATTCTAATTTACCTTTCTCACATTTCAACGGTAATAATCTTACAAGATAAATAATGCGTCAGTCAAATTTTGTGTGGCTCTTGTTATTTACATCTTGACCTAATGAAATCAGAAGATATCATGTGTTATTATTATATATTGCCATCTTTCTTTAATTATCTTGTTATTTTTTATGTATTTAACTTATACATATAAATATGTATATACGAGGGTGGTCTGAAAAGTTTCTGACCTCAACATGAAGATGGCAGCACTCGTAAATAAAAGCTAGTGAATTTCGTTGTCCATCTGTTGACAGTTACTCACCAAAGTTTCAGCCATTTTGGACGCGCAGTTGTTATGTAACAGTCGTTTGAGTGAGTTGATGTGAGTGTTTTTATGAAAATGGACAGAATCGAGTATCGAGCTGTCATTAAATATTTGTTTTTGAAAGCAATACGCCTACGCAAATCAAAGATGAGTTGGATTCTGTGTATGGGGACTCTGCACCATCATTTACCATAGTGAAATTTTGGGCAGCTGAATTTAAACATGGCCGTAAGAGCTTGGGAGACGATAAACGTTCAGGACGTCCAAAAACTGCAACTACCGACGAAAACATCCCAAAAGTTCACCAAATGGTGCTAGACGACCGCCGAATTAAAGTGAGAGAGATAGCAGAGGTTATGAACATGTCAAAAGAACGTGTTTGTCACATATTAAATCAACATTTAAACACAAGAAAGCTGTCCGCGCGTTGGGTGCCGCGTTTGCTCACGTTAGACAAAAACATGTTCGAATGAACATTTCCAACGCTCTGTTGGCGCAGTTTAGGCGCAATAAATCCGAGTTTTGGCGCCGATTAATTACTGTAGATGAAACTTGGATACACCATTATACGCCCGAAACAAAAGTACAGTCCAAACAGTGGACTGCAAAGGGGGAACCGGCTCCAAAATAAGCAAAAACTGTTTTTTCGGTTGGGAAAGTGATGGCGACTGTTTTTTGGAATAGTCATGGAGTTATTTTAATCGATTATCTTCAAAAAGGAAAAACCATTACAGGAGCATACTACGCATCATTACTTGACAAGCTGAAGGCAGAACTTGAGGAAAAACGGTCACATTTGCATAAATAGAAAATCCTGTTTCATCAAGACAACTCACCGTCTCACACCTCAGCGGTTGCCATGGCGAAAATCCATGAATTACGGTTTAAACTGCTTGACCATCCGCCTTACTCACCAGATCTAGCCCCAAGCGACTTCTTTTTGTTCCCTCATCTAAAAATTGCGCTCGGAGGACAGAGATTTTCGTCAAATGAAGAGGCAATCACCTTCGTGAACAATTATTTTGCAGAGAAAAACGCCGAGTACTATTTGGACGGGTTACAAAGATGGAAGCATCGCTGGGAGAAGTGTATAGAGTTACAAGGAGACTATGATGAAAAATAAAACAAAAAATCTGAAAAAATGTCTTGTATCTTTGTTTGATCGGAAACTTTTCAGACCACCCTCGTACATTTGGTTTTAATAAATAAATTAAACCAAATCGAAAATAGGGGACTCCAAATAATTTAATCTTTTGGTGGCAAGTGGCAAAAAACTTCTGCTAGTTTTCTATAGGAAATTATAACCAATCAGTGATGCATTATCCATTGTGCAATGTAGACATTTATGTGAGATCCCCGCCAGTAAAAAAAAAGTCAGTAGAAAAAGATTTACTTGTAATCCCTTTGGAGGGCATTTTCCGAGATACGTAAAGAAGATCAACTTCAAAAATATTTGTAATTTTGTTTGTCATAATTTACTGTGAAAACCATTTTTTTGTCGCGGCTAGGTTTAAAAAAGAACAGGAGATCTAAAGTGAAAAAAATTCTGATCGTGCCAGAACTTGACTTTATCTAGTTGGCCCGCCACTCCATTTAAAAATAAACTTTTTATCATTCTGGTTTGCCAGGTGAAAATAATTTATCCACCATGCGTTACTAAGAAAATAGAAATGGCTCGCTAACTGTGTAACTATACAGGGTGTCTTAAGTAAATATCTCGAAAGATATTTTGTCGTTGATTAATGACGTTTGGATAGTGAAACCGTTTAGTGAGATATCGTACTATTTCTCACTCAACGCTTAAACTAAAGTGAGAACCTGGTTTGTCACAAAGGGCAGTGATCTTTGCTCCTTGCAATTTTCCGATTTTCTTCCAAGAGAGAGAGAGAGAGGGCAACTGCCCGCTCTTGTGACAAATGTGACAAAAGGTCACAATTTCATAAATTTAATTGTGAGCGACCTTTAGAAAAATATATTTTTTATTTGGCTTTTGCTAAAATAATTTTGTGTAGCATAAAAAATAAATCGAAAATTCGTGTAGAAAAAACTGTTTCTATAGTCTTCTAGCGTGAGCGTGTCGACACACAATATGATATTTTAAGTGGTCGACACACAATATGATATTTTAAGTGGTACTTTCTTTAAAAAATTTGGTATTTGTTTCAAACTAATATCAAGACATTCAAATAATAGGGGAATAAGGGTGTAATTGCAATAAAGAAGGTACTCGATTCATCTATTGTTCTGATTAAGAGATACTGTTACTAAGATAAGGTTAAACTTAAGAGGTCAATAATATAGTTCCAACAAAAAAGTGTCTTACTATAGCCACAGACAAAATAGCTGGCGATAAGTTATATTGTCTGTGTTATAGCGTTGGATTTGCAGGTAGGTCTGATCGTGGTCTCTTCATCTTATCCGGTTAAATTTTTTTCTTTGGGAATATCTGAAAAGCGTCTACTGCCCAGTACCAGGAAGTAGTTGTATCATATCGCGCACATATCAGCGTTGCCAATTTTCACCATTTTTAAATTAACTGTTAGAGGGGGAAACTACAATGAAAAATAATTTAGTAAAATCAAACCGCTTCACCATATTTCAATATAAAATAGTTACTAATATGGTCGATATGAAATGTTTTTTTAAAATCGTTGAAGTTTTTAAAAAAAATAGACAGCGGCGCATTTATGAGAGTTAAAAAAGGTAGTATTAAAAAAGTATAAAATGCTAAACAAAATACGGTATGTTTTTATTCTTTTTTCTTATCAGTTTCATTTCATCCGTTGAATCGATGCCAGATATCTTAAATTAATCCAAACAAGTAAAATAACAACAAACTTGAAGCGTGAGTAATACGCACAAAATGAGAGTGCGACCAATAGTTTCGCAGTTACGTACTTGATCATTGTTTACACGATTGAAATGTGCCAATTATACGGGAGGATAGGCTAGTAAAAGACAAACTGCCAACGTTAATTTGGTTAAACAAGAGTGTCCAAATATGTCGTCACCGTTTCAATTTATTGCATTTATTTTAGTTGTCAGTTTATCTGTTTACGAGAAGGAGTTTGTAGGACGGTAAGCAATTTCGCTACTTTCTATGTAAATAAGTATTAGTTTGGAATCTAAATAGAATTTGTGTAGCACATTGTTGTGTTTTATTTTAATATAAAATTATATTGCAATTTAAACCATAGTACTACTTAGACAAGTGTTTTTGTGCAATTTAAGTGTATAATCACATAAAGATATTTATTTCAATGTTTAGTGACGCTGCCGTGTTTGTCTTCATTTTTATGTATGATATCAAGGAGAAGATATGTAAATAAATCAAGAAAGAGTCCATATAAAGCTTTTCCAAAAATATTCTGTACTATATATCCGTCCAAAGTCCTTAGATTTAGGAAACATTTAAGTACGCCAGAATTTTATGAAAGAGAATTTGTAATATAAACTTTGCAGAAAAAAACATACTGAGGCTGATACGAATTTTGATTTTTTGACTGTCCTAACTCCGAAACAAATAAAAAAAAATGTCTAGCCTAAAAATGACTCTCAAAAAAAGGCACCAATGTACGCAAAAACCGCAAAATGCCATTGAAAATATGTACACCAACTAAAGACATAAATTAATGATACAAAATATTGCTGGACTATTTATATTTTTGTCTACCAATTGCCCACATAACTGATTAACTTTTTGATTACTTCGGTCTCTAACTTTTTGCCCTCCACTTTTGAAATACTCTGATATATTCGTGAACTTGACTCATAGACCTTATCTTAGGACGGCCAATCGATCTGCTAGTCACTGAGACCTGCCTCATTATGGTCTTTATTGGCTCTAACAATAAGTCTATACGAAATCCATCCAGCGCAATAACTTTAACTAAGCCGTAGGTACTTTTTATTTATAGCTTGAAAGTTTCGCAATGTGCAACCGATTTTAAAATTATACGAGGTTTCCGATTTTTTTAGTCAATGATGAATAACATTAGAGAAAATCATCAGCAGTGGGGACGTGTTTAAAAAAATAGATTTGTTTGGTCAGTGCGTATACCTACAGACAAACATGTTGGAAATTGAAAGAATCGAAATAAGAAAGAGCCTTTAGGTCTAAAGCTTCTTCGTCACTGTTATTTCAAATATAAATTTACCGCCATAGTCTTTTGTGTCTTCAGTTTTTACAGAATTTAGTATTTAAATAAGTACTACCATAATGTCAGAGAAGGATTGCACCGTATTCATCAGTTTACATAAGGCATTTATGAAATTTTTCTGATTTATACTAAGGTTACAGTAAAATACATGAAGAAGTTTTATTCGCATACCTAGCATAAAAGTGATGGAAACTATTTGCAGTAACTTAAATTTGTTCACATTTTTGAAAAATGAGATTTCTGTAGATTACTAGTATAAAAAATATACACTGTCCGTTTGGTGCAAAAACCAAACTATTAGGATGGATTCTATTCTTGCACCACATATCTGTGTGCCATTTGTGTATCTTAAATATTATTTTTGTATAAAATAAGTATATATCTATAATTTTGTACATGCACACATTCTGTATACACATTTTCCACCTGGCGTAAATTTAAAAATAAAAAATAAATAACAATGAATATTTCACTCTAACTTAGATCCAAATGATGCATTTATTTAGTCAAATTATATGACAACAAAGAATAGGTATGTAGAGCAGTTTCAAAATCTCATGAGCTGCGAAATGCGCGAAAGGCGTGGCGTATCCACATAATTCTTCTAATAAGCACGTTGCGAAAACATTGACTCAGAATTAGACCACGTGCCTCATTACAAGTCAACTGGCGAACATTCGTTATATATTTTTTTATTGCTTAAATTAAAATAATAAAGAATAGGGCATTTTATTATGATGTTTGTAATCGGAGCAAAGGCTTGTTTACGCTACGAGAGCTCAAGATAGACTGTGAATAATGGATGTAATGTTTTTAGGACGTAGAATAATTTAGGCGACGGTCGGAATTATGTTTCTGCGCATATGAAGGTCAAAGCTCATAAGATTTTGAAACAACTCTACCTATTAACGTAAAACACTTCTTTTGCCTCTCCTGAACAATTTACGTATTTATTTAATTAATTAATTAATTTATTTATTTGAAAAACTAATTTGACTTTATTATATCCATTTCTAAAATCTGTTTTCGCAGCACTGCGAAACAAAAAGGTAAAATATATTTTTTTCGAAATGTTTTCTCATAGCGCAAATAGAGGCAAAAATTCAAATTGTCTGTAATTATTTAATACCTATTAACTATAAACTTATAAAATCAGTTTTTGTGTTAAATATGTAGCAAGAAATAAATCGAACATACAAAACAAATAAACAGTACCCACTGCCAACCCGTCGACAATGAACGTCGTTACATTTTCTTTAAGACGTTCATTACTAACAAGTTTTTTTCTGTAGGCGATGAAACATTTATTTGTGTTTTAATTATGTTATCATTTTCAATATAAAACTTTAAGGCAAAGGACGACGCTTGGCGTCACGACAACATACAGATAATAACTGCTTTCTTTCGGTTGCCGTTTTCGGATCTAAACGCGTTATGATCCCAAAATCATGTTCGTAGTCGTTTTCTTGTTTCCGGATCTTGTCAAATTATATGATCAGGATCGGTAATCCCCTTTCCCCTATGAATCAAACTTTTTCTGTGATTCGAACTTTTGATCACGATCACATATTTAATATAACCTTAAAATTGTAGTGGTTTCTTTTTTCTGTAAGAAGGCAGTTACTATTTTTATTTTAATTATGTACAGAAAAATAGGTATACCTAAACGATATTTAAAATCAAATCAAATGTCAACAGTAAACAAAATCCTGTTCTCTTCGAAATTGGATTCATGGATCTAGTTCGTGTTTGTCTGATCCTGATTCAGTAATCATGATTCAAAGCTGAGAGCGAAAGAAAACGGCTAATAGTTGCTTTCTTTCGGTTGCCGCTTTCGGATCTAAACGCGTTATGATCCCAAAATTATGTTCGTAGTTGTTTTCTTGTTTCTGGAACATATCAGATTTTATATGAGAGGATCGGTAATCCCCTTTCCCCTATGAATCAAATTTTTTTTGTGATACGAACTTTTGATCACGATCACATATTTAATATAACCTTAAAATTCTTTTTTCCTCGAAGGGAGTTACTATTTTTATTTTAATTGTACACAGAAGAATAGGGTATACCAAAACGATATGAAAATCAAATCGAATGTCGACAGTAAATAAAATCCCGTTCTCTTCGAAATTGGATTCATGGATCTAGTTCGTGTTTGTCTGATCCGGATTCAGTGATCATGATTCAAAGCTGTGAGCAAAAGAAAACGACTATTATATACAAGGCGGCAGGAAAGATCATTTTATTTGTTTAGAGGTTTACAGACGGCAAATAAAATTCAAAAAAATCATTTGTTATTTTATTAGAACTCTTATATACTTAATTTTTAATTACGATAGATATTTGACGGGGGTTAAGATTATGGTAGGTCTTACTGGGTGATTAGCTTATGAGTAAACATTATACGATATGGATATTTACAAATATATACAGGGTGTTTGCAAATAAGTGCGAAATATTTTAGGGGTGGTTGCCGAAGTTATTTTGTCATAATAAGTTCATATAAACGTAGGTCGAAATATGCTTCGTTTCCGAGATACAGTGTTTAAATTTTAATTTTTAATTTTTTTTATTAATTATTTCAAAGAGTTTTAAAGATATTGACTCAAAAATTGATGGTTGTATTTTATTTAGAAATATTGACAGCAACCTACTAGATAATGTATCAATATACAGAGATGGCCAGAAGTACGGAATAAAATTAATATCTTTTGAATGAGTTAATTTTTTTAAAACGCCGAAACACGTTAACTGATTTTGATTTTTTCCCATCTTTCGGTTATATAATAATTAATTTTTCTTCAACCCCCTAACCCCCAGCTACCCCTACTTTTTTTTCAAATGGAAACATAAGGCATGAGGGGGCTCGTTGAAAAGCTTATAGAAAACCGAATCCAGCCATACCAAATAAACAAGTTTTATTTTTTCAATAGCAAGGTTTTTAGGGTTGTATAAAACACCTACTTAACAAGTGAAATAAAATTTAATTATCTTCAGTGTTATCCTCCATGAATTTGCACAGAATAAAATAAAGAATTTGAAACTGTACCTATCACTGCTAACGCAAAAAAGATATATTTTTTATGTTGCGTTTTTTTGGCACCACTTACTTGCCAGGCTTTCTGGTTAATTTTTCGCTTTAGTTGTAAATTGGAGTTCGAAACGTTACTATTGTGTCAAAATCAAGTTATTTACTGAATTGCAATGGTATTGTCGGAAAGGCAACGCATCGAAATCTTGATATTGCTTGGATGTGGAGACAAAATAAGAAGTCAGGCTGAAGTGCGCGATTTATTTAATGCGAAATATCCCGAAAACCAAATCTCGCAAGGGACAGTTAGTAAAATATTTCACAAATTTGAGGAACACGGTACAGTACAGACTTTGCCCAAAACTGGACGGGCACGTGCTTTGAATGAAGAAAAGAAATTAGACATTGCATTAGAACTTGTTGAAAATCCTCATACTTCAACTGTTTCATTGGCCCGCAATCACGATGCTTCTCGAACTGCAATTCGAATGTTTCTGAAACAAGAGAAATACCACCCCTATAAGGTATGTCTTGTCCAAGAGCTTTTGGAAGACGATTATGATAGGCGATTACAATTTTGTGAGGAAATGATGAGACGGTGTGACGACAATAATGGTTTTCAACGAGACGTACTTTTTTCGGATGAAGCTACGTTTTATTTAAATGGAGTGGTTAACAGGCACAACTATCGCTTTTGGTCCCAGGAAAATCCACACTGGACATGCGAATCGCATACGCAGCATCCACAAAAAGTTAATGTATGGGCAGGTATCATCAACAACAGAATCTTGGGCCCATTCTTTTTTGAAGAAAATCTTACTGCCGCACGCTACCTGGATTTCCTAACATTTGACCTGATACCTGCTCTAGCTGTGATTTTCCCTCATGAAATTGATCCAGATATACCGAATGAAAGAATTTGGTTCCAACAAGATGGCGCTCCCCCACATTTTGGTATTGATGTTCGAAGATACTTAGATGAAATGTTTCCAAATCGCTGGATTGGTAGACGGGGTACAGTTGAATGGCCGCCAAGATCCCCCGACTTAACACCCCTGGATTATTTTCTTTGGGGATATTTGAAAGAAAGAGTCTACCAGGACAGACCGGATAATATTGAGAATTTAAAGAACAAGATTAGGGCGGAGATGCATAATTTACCAGCTGAAGTCATTCAGAATGCTGTGGACAGCTTTTACTATCGTCTTGGAGAATGCCAAATAGTGAATGGAGGACATTTTCAGCATTTGCGACATTGAGTTTATTTTTGTAAATTATCTAGTTGTTTCAATTTCTAAATGAAAAAAAACTTGTTATTGAAAAAATAAAACTTGTTTATTTGGTATGGCTGGATTCGGTTTTCTATAAGCTTTTCAACGAGCCCCCTCATGCCTTATGTTTCCATTTGAAAAAAAAAGTAGGGGTAGCTGGGGGTTAGGGGGTTGAAAAAAAAAATTATTATATAACCGAAAGATGGGAAAAAATCAAAATCAGTTAACGTGTTTCGGCGTTTTAAAAAAGAATAACTCATTCAAAAGATATGAATTTTATTCCGTACTTCTGGCCATCCCTGTAGAAATTAAAAATATACAACTTGCAATAAAATACGATTTATTTTTTTCCTCAAAAACGGTGCATCCTACGAAAAAAATTGAAGAGAGCAATTTCATTCAGAATTGATGGCGGATTTCTATAAAAATATCCAAACGGGAAAAAGTCAGTAGCGTATCATTTTCTTTTATTAAAAAAGTTATGGCAATCCTGCACGGACGCCACTGGTGCAAGTAGTAATATTCGGATCACATCAAAAAATGTACATTTATCCCTCCAAAGCGATTTTCAAATTTCGAGTCAATATCTTTAAAACTCTCTTGAAATAATTAATAAAAATAAATCAAAAATTAAAATTTAAACACTCTGTATCTCGGAAACGAAGCATATTTCGACCTACGTTTATATGAACTTTTTTCACAAAATAACTTCGGCAACCACCCACTTAAAATATTTCGCACTTATTTACAAACACCCTGTATAAGTAAGTACACAATATTTTTGTTCTTAGAGCAGTGCCGAATTTAGGCATAGGCAGACTAGGCACTGCCTATAGGCCCCCACCAATATGAAAACATTTTTCTGCTGATTTTGCTGACAAGAAAGCTCGAAAAGCATTATTGTAAATTATGTAATAATAAAGTGTTAAATAATTTGTAACCAAAATTTTACCAACTTATATAGATTAATTATAATTTAAATATAAATATAAAAACTTTTTTTAAGTATCAATTAATTAATCAAAAGTATTATTATTATTTTAGTACTAAAATTCATTATTATGCACTACACTTTATAATTGAATTAGTGGGAAAAATATTCACTAATCTTTGTTAATTTGTAAATTTTTATTCCTAGAGAAAATAATATTTTATTTTCTTTGCAATGTTTAAATTATTCCTTTGAAAACTAAACAGATTATTTATTTAACAAATTCGAGAGAAAATCTTGAAATAGACGCATAAAAAATAATGTTTTTTTCAATCCCTTAACTAAGCCCCCACCAAATTTCTGCCTATAGGCATCACAAGCGTAAATCCGGCGCTGTCCTAGAGCAATCCAAAACAATTTCCGACAGTCACAGGCATAAGCAATCTGATAAAATGCTTATATAAGGTTCTAAATCCACTGTTTCGAATCAAATATGCTATTGTGTTTGACTGTCGGAAACGTTTTTGGATTGCTCTAGGAACAATGCTAGGTACCTAATATTCACAGTCACACAGTCTAATATATCTGTGAATTTTGAGCTGATTTTCTAAGAAAATTTGAAACATTAGTAATTTTTTTGGGGATCTACAGCGGTCTTCAGCGATTGCTCTGCTAAAAGCGTCCTTCATGCGATACTACCTTAAAAACTGTTTTCTACGGTGGTAATGCATCGTTCGCTCCGAGCTCCCAACTCTGTTAAAATTTCTTGAAGAATATGAAACAAATTTTGGATATCTACATTTTTCGTATGTAATGCCTAGTTGTTGATAAAAGAAATTAATTTATATTGAAAAATATAAGTAAATAAATCTGTAAAACTTCCTGTTTATGGCACAATTAATAAAATATGTTATATTAGCATTTTATAGAATATGATAGTTTTGATTGTGCATAGTACACAGATCAAAGAACTCTTTAAACATACGCAGCGATATTCAGGCTAAAAATATATTGGTAATGCAGGGAATGAAAAAGGTATTAATTAATAAACTATTACAAGATAAACCATCAACGTTTCATTTCACAAATCGTATTTTCCGATATCTTCAGAAATAACAAAGTAATAATCGAATCCTTCAAAATTTCAGTTTGGCTTGATCACCCCGTACATTTTAGAGCAATAGTACATGCTCTAATCTGTACAAGGACCACTGACATGAACAAAGAACTGTGAACGCAGCTATTTTCAGAATTATTAGATAATTCGATAATTTGACAGTTCACTTCACTTGTTAGATATGTCATGTTTGATGTTTGTATTTGTGGTGTATTGACATTGTTGACCGACTGAAGACTGAAGTATTGCAAAATAGAATGTTTATATATGTCACGACAAATATCTAAATATAATCAATAATGTAAAGATCTTAATAAGGTTTCTTATAAAAAGAAGGTAAAAGAAAATGTGATAAACTAATGAATACTTTGCAAAAAAGGGCTGGCTCTTTACAAGGCCAAAAAATATACCACACTTATAAGGTAGGTGCAATGTAAGCATATTTCTGTACATCTTAACTGAAATATGTGTATTGCAGGGTCCCCCATTATTTTTTATAATGATGAGGTTAAACGTTAAAGTAGCATTACTGTTTTTACTCTCTATAGGGATATTAACTATAATAATTCTATATTCTTTTTGTGGTGATACAAATAAAGAATGGCAGAGACTTAATTACAACAACTTAAACAAAAAGGCTTTTGGTTTGCAAGTAGCTGAAGAAATAGAGTGTGATATTAATGGCGAAGATGTGATAGGATGTAGGAAAGAGGGCGATGAAGTATACATACCATTTTCATTTTTACATAGATATTTTGAAGTCTATGGTAAATTGGCAACTTATGATGGTCTAGAAAGATTTGAATGGTCACATAGTTACAGTAAAATATACCACCCAAAAGCAAAATATGATCCGAGAGGAGTTTTTATGTATTTCGAGAATTATAATGTTGAGGTAAGTCTCATCAAAAATTAAGATTTTTTTTAACTTTGCAGATGCCTCTTAACACCTCTAATTTAATATATTTCCTGTTATTAGTGAAAATAAACATTGCGAATTTGCAGCTATAAAAAAACGTTTGCATAAAAAATTAATAAAAATAAGTTTTACAGTACAATTACTTTTTAGGTAAGAGAAAGAGTGAAATGTATTAGTGCCACTGAAGGAGTGCCAATTTCAACCCAGTGGGAAAGTCAGGGTTATTACTACCCAACTCAAATTGCCCAGTTCGGTTTGTCGCATTATAGTAAAAATTTAACAGGACCGGAACCTCAAAGAAGAATGGTTGAAGATAGTGACAAAGAATTTGCGAACTGGATAGTGCCTAAAACTGCAAACCTGGAAAGACTATCTGATAGTCCACTAGGAAACAGAGTATTAAAATTTTACACAAGTGAAAATTATTTAGATGGTATACAATTAAAAATGGATCTTGTACTTTATTCCGTTATGAGTCTGAATATTATGCTTAGTGGTAATAGTAGCATTACTGTCACTTTACAAAACAGAGAGAGCAAGGAGATTTATAATTTGCACTACATTACATCGGATATTTGGATAACAGTTCAGGTAATGCTTAAAAGATTACAAAAATATATTTTAGTTGCCTAGACTAGCTTGTAATAATAATAATAATATTATGTAATATCCACTAAATATATGGACAACAGTAGTATCAATCTAATTGGTGGAGCCCAAGTAGCCCTATTCAAGTGGACTGTATAAAAAAAACTAAATGAACTCATCAAAATGTGATGCAATTGATATTTCCTCAGGTCGAGGGCAAAAGGAAAAGGGAAAAAGGGAATGCACTCAACTTCTACCTAGGGTTCACTCACAAAACTAATTATACACAATTATTAATTATTTCCAATGAAGCAAAATATACAACAAAATGCTATGCGTGCATGAATCGAACAAACTGCTTCTAATAAAAAAAAACTAAAAAATTTTCAACAAAAAAACAGTTTTAGGGGGAATTGGCCATGCTTTGTAATTTAAGATAAAAGTGATATATTAGTTAATAGTATATTAACTAATATATTATAATAGGCCCATTCGGTAGAATTTTTTTTTGCATATTCCAAAAGTTGACCCTTTAATTAGTTAGTGTGCCAAAAATCAATTTTTTGTTTCAACGAGAAATGTGTGAAATAAATTAATGAAAACAGAGCGTGGAAAAACGTTCAGCAACCATTGCCTGACGTCATAATACCGGTACGGGCGATTGGCAGAGCACTCCGCTCGCGCTCGCTTTCATCCCATTATGTGTTAATACATACGGTGTCCCCAGCCACGGTATGCAACTCAAAACCACCTTAGTTTTTCGTTGGTTGCACGTCTAGGGGGTTGTAAAATATTATTATTTGAACATTTAGAGCACAATTTTCAACTTTATGCCGGAAAACAAATTCTACCCCATCTAAATGTTCGTGTTCACAAAAAATTTGAAATACGTCGGCGAGAGGGACCTATAAGCAGTTAAGAACCACTCTCGTTTTTCTTTGGTTGCCCGTCTAGGGGGTTGCAAATATTATTATTTGAACGTTTAGAGCAGAAATTTAAAATTTATGCCGAAAAAAATTTCTACCCCATCTAAACGTGCCCGTTCACTAAAATTTCGAAATACGTCGGCGAGAGGAACCTATAAGCAACTCAGAACCACCCTCGTTTTTTTTTTGGTTGCCCGTCTAGGGGGTTATAAATATTATTTAAACATTTAGAGCAGAATTTTCAAATTTATGCGGAAAAAAAAATTTCTACCCCATCTAAAACATTCCCGTCCACAAAAAATTCGAAATACGTGGCGAGAGGGACCTATAAGCAATTTATTTAAATAATAATAGAATTTTACAACCCCCTAGACGGGCAACCAAAAAAAAACGAGGATGGTTCTGAGTTGCTTCAAATACTAGTCAAAGTACTGGCACATACACGTCGTCGCATACATCCTCAAGTACCAAGTCTAGTACGTTGGGTACATTTGTACAAAAATGGAATGCAAAAAAAATGTAGAAAAGTGAACCATTTATGTCATTGATAAAATCCGAAAATCTATTTAGGTATTCCAAGTCATTCTATGTTTATAATAAATATGTTGTGTGAAAAATGCATTTCAACAAGATTTTATGTATTTCTCTTATACACTCTCTATTTATATGCTTAAAAATATAGGTATATAATATGGGTAAAAGTATAGCAAATATCTACACATCTCTCCGACTGCTCGCGACTTGATCGCCGAGTGGCCAGTATTGCGACGTCATTACCTGTTCTCCCGCAGTATTGACCTTTTTAAGGGTCTTACAAATTCAGAATTAAATATATCACTTATTATTAATCCTATTGACCTAATTTTTTTAAGATATACTTATTTAGGTGGTTAAATACTATCAGAAAATGAAAGAAATAGTTTAAAATTATATATCACTGAATGGGCCTATTATCTAGAGTTAACTAACTTACCCATAAATATCCCAATTTTGTATTGTTTTATTATTTGTACAGAACCTACCTGTGTTCTTAGAATTAAAAGTTTCAAAATTCAATTTAAAAGAAGTAAAAATGTTCAATATTCAAGAAAAACGTAAAAAAAACTAGTTGCATAAGATATTGGCTGGAAAATAAAAAAAATATTTGTATAAGAATTTAAGAGGGCATTTATGGAAAAATTAACCTAATTCCTTAAAAACTTTTTTCTAACAATATAATTCACTGCACAAACAGCTTATAGAGCACCATCTACCTATAATCAACCATTGACTCTACTGAACTGTCATTACAATTTTAAAAAGTCCAGTTAAAATGCTTATGTCCAGGTAACATTTGATTCTGCATAATAATGTTTTTTTGTATAATTGTTTTCGTAAATAGTAAATAAGTAGGTAGATATTAGAAAATGTACAAAGCAAAAAGGGAGGATTCCAAAGTCTAATCGCTTACAGACCAAGTCGTTGGGTCTGGTATGTCGGAATTAGTCAGTCGACACTATCAAATTATTATGTCTCTGTGTATACATATTTATGAGTAAGGATTACCTAGTGTGTTTATAATAAACAATTTTATAAAATTGTGGTTCCGTATTAAAAATCTGGATCAGCTCTGGCAAATATCTGGAACATTACATATGTCTCCACAGTAGATTCCTTAAGTGATGCCCGCAATGGAGAAAAAATATTCTTATATAACTAAAACAATTGTTTGAAATCTAATGAGGCTATACCTAGGTGCATATCTGAAGTAATCTCTAAAAGCAGTTAATGGGGGAGGGCTATTGCTATGGAGGTGTCTTAATCTGGAGAAATCTGGATTTTTTTCTTAACACATTGTCATACTTGTCTCTGACGCAAACACTTTTCTTGTCACTTAAGGCATATAGCACTGTTTGTATGTCATCTACTATTTGCAGTGATTTATTTAATGATAATGCAGTATTTTGTAAGTTTTTTTATAGCATCCACAATTGGAATGTAATTGTTGTGAATATGTTCCAACTGTACTTCAACTCGACTATTTTGAAATTTTATTTGCTTCTTCCAAATAACAGCGGATTTTTTGGCATCAATCTGTAAAATTACTGATTTTATATTTTGAAAATGTTTAAAATAATAAAATTGATGCCTCTAACCATGTCCCCCATCCTGTAAGACAGGGTTCTATTCTGTTGTGGAGGTTCTTGAATGGTTGTGTTGATGGAATTGACGAATACGTTTCGGGGGATTTGAGAAACACTGCCGTGGTCTGTACTACTAATTCATCTACATCCGGATAACACCGACGAATTGTTTCTGCTACAAGATGTAATGCATGCAGAACACATGTATTACGTTAGTACAAACATTTTTAAAAGAATGACATGCAAGAAGCATAGTTGAGGCATCTTCCCTAACAACCATTAATTCATCTACATCCGGATAAAACTGCCGAATTGTTTCTGCTACAAGATGTAATGCATGCAGAACACATGTATTATGTTAGTACAAACATTTTTAAAAGAATGACATGCAAGAAGCATAGTTGAGGCATCTTCCCTAACAACCATTAGTAGCTGATCCCTGGAAATTTGATATTTGTTTATAGTGCTTAAAATCAGATTCCGAATAGCTTTGGCGTTACATTTTTGTAATCTTTTACTAGCTATTAAATATGGAGGTGATGGTCCCAGAAGATTTAATATACACACTAGAATGTTGACAACAGAATGTTTTTTACAGTTTGTAGTCTCATCCACTGGTAACCACAGTTTTTTTTTGACTTGTATTTGAGATTTGATGTTACTTTGAATTCTGCCACGTAAAGATAGTAAATACCTTTGCAACGTCGCTGAGGTTGGCAATTTCCACTTCGCATTATATTTTCTCCAAAAGCGACGAAAGGGTTCTTTCTCTATTACATTAAATGGTATATTACAAGCAGACAACATAAAAATTAAGTCAAAAAGAAACACTGTGTACGGTCTTTGGCCACTCTTTTTATATTTGTGGCTTTCACTGTTTATATGTTTTCTGTATAATTGTCTGTTCCAACACAGCAAGTCTTTCTTACACACTAAACAAATAATTTTACAGCCGTCATATTTTAAGTCTAGGAATTCCCATAGAAACCTCCTGATATGGTGAACAAACAATTGTTTGTTAGCACTTAATTTCGACATACCTATGAATTTTTTTGTTTAAGACACACAAAACACGTCAGTACATACCTTCCTAAAAGAAGTACTTTGAAGGTGATCACAGTGCTAATCAACAATAACTTATACATATATTGCGCTATTACTAAGATGAGTTCATAAACTTTATCATCAGATATTATATTCTTTTCAGGATAACAATATTTATCATGGCATTGGAATCACCCAGGATTGGAAAAAAATTACGAGAGATCTTACAATAGACTTACAAAAGGGTTTAAGCTACCTCGATAAAGACAAATCTAAGCACAAAATTCCTAGATCTAAGTTAAAGATAATTAACATTACCCTCAGGGGTGCAGGGGCCATTGATAATTTCACATTGTCAACATCAGAACATATCCAACAATTTTATGATGCTGCAGAGTGGTTTGTTCGGCATCAGGATAAGGAGACTGGTGGTTGGGCAATCCCCGTAAAACGAAAATTAGCATCTGGATTTCATGACTTACAACCAGGTAAATTTAACAGTTGTTAATATTAGGCAAAGCCATCAAATAAGGGCAATTGTTTCCAATTTTTACAATGATCGTTACAAGGTTGCTTATAGAAATTGTTTCTTGTTTTTTTTTTGACAGTGCTCTGCTTCATAATACACATACAACTTGGCTAGCTAACTATACAATTATTGTGAATGTTTTTTACAAAAACTTTTTGGTACAGTGTTTAACGAGCTTTATAAACTGTAAACCTTCTAAATAATTCTGTAACCTTCTAACTCTGCACATGTTTGAAATATTCAATTCGGACAATACAACGGATATTGGAAAATATACAGAACTTTTGACTAAATTCTAAAAGTATTAATTAATTTTTACTAAATGATAAATTACTAATACAGAAACAAAATCAATATTGGAAATAATCCAAATAGTATAATTTTTCTATTTAGTCAATTTATTTATACATAGTGTAACTTTGAGTAGGGGTCATATTTTTACAGAGGCTTCCTTTGATCTTTAGAAATATGAGTTCTCTTGATTCACAGTTGTTCAAAGAAAAAATATCTTCCATTTATTTAAGTTATTTTTTTTCCTTTTATCGGTATTCCATCGGGGATTTTGTATCATTATTTTCACTAAATAATTCACTTCAAATTTTCAGTTCTTATTTGTTTTCTTTTGACTTTTTCTTATTTATTAAAATTATATTAACATAAGCATACTGAAATTCGCCTTATACGTATACTGAAACTCCAAACTTTCTAGAACAACTCGAAAATGACTTGATTTTTTAATAAAATGTTAGAAATGTTTTATTTTTTTTTATTGATATACAATTGTGAATCACATGAACTTATAGGAGTTCTAAAATATTCAGCCGCATCGAAATTCTGTGATTCTTAGTGTGGAGGTCACCAGTATCTCTGCCACTGGTTAATATAATTCTATACAAATAAGTGAGTGATCTATATACAGGGTGTTTAGTAAGTCGATACATTCCTTGCAGGAGGTTATAGTACAAGCAATTTGTGATATATTTCCTTAATATACCATATTCCGAAAACGCTTAGTTTCTGATCTACAGGATGTTACAATTTAAATAAAAAAATACAAATTTATAAATATTGCGGAAACCGCTCCTAATATTTTAATGAAATTTTACAGGCTTTGACAGTTATACATGTTTTATGATAAAAATATTGTTTTTAGTTTCACCAGTGGTGAAATATTTTTTAAGAAAAAAATTATACGCCACTAATTTTTCTTAAAGTAAAAATTATTTTTAAATTCCTTGTTCAATTTGGAAGAGAATAGGAATCTACTGTTTTTCTTATGACACACCGTTTTCGAGTAAAAAAATTAAAAATCGATTTATTGCCTGGCATAATCTGGTTTCAATAATTTGAAAAATAGCAGAAATTATGCACTTAGTTTTTTTTTGTACCAATTTTATTACAACACCTTATTACTACCCGCAGTTCACATCAGTCTAAAAGCTTCTCCATTTAATTAGAGATTAGATTAAGTTATCTGTAATTTAAAATTCGTTTAACTAATCATCAGTATTAAATGAGTACAAAGCTCATTAAAAAATGAAAAAAATTACTAATATAATAATTATTATTAATTATTCTAATTAGTAATTACTTAAGATCTTGCTCAAAATGAAGTCCCGTTCTTCTAACGCACGCACGTGCCCGCTTTCTTATTTCTGTCCGGGTTACCCTGGTCGAAAACGTCTGACCAAGTGTAATAATGGCATCGGTAATGCGCTGTATTAATTCCTCCCTCGTACGTACTGCTCGCGCATAAACCAACTCTTTCATCCTATCCTACATGAAAGTCTAACGGAGTTAGATCTGGGCTCCTACCAGACCATTGTATGGGGCCTCTTCTTCTGATCCACCGATTTGGAAAATGCTGATCAAGGTACTCCCTTACAGTTTACCAATATTGTGCAGGACGTCCATCATGCTGGAATATCATGTTCTGGCGAATATTCAGCAGCACATTTTCCAGTAGTAGTGGCAGGTGATTAATAAGGAAGTCTTTGTATCTTTCTCCATTTAAAATATCTGGGGCAGAAAATGTGGCCTGATTAACTGGTCGTTTATTATTATTACACCACATCAAACATTAATATTGAACCGTGTTTGGTAATTACGGTTTGACGTTAGACGTGGATGTTCCTCGGCCCAGTAATGAGCATTATGGTAGTTGTCAATCCCTTCTCGATTAAAATTGGATTCATCGGTCCACAACATTCTTCTTAGAAAAGTTGCATCTTCATATCGGCGTTTAACATAAATCTGGGGAAGTTCATTCTCCTTAAAGGATCCTCTTCAAGCAAGTCTTGAACCGATGTATAATGATATGGATGTTATTCCTCTTTGTTCAGTGTCGCACAAATTTTCCACTGCGACACCCTAAGACGCCTAGCATTGTCGCGTACGCTCCCCGTCGGATCTTCCTAAAAAGCCCTTCGTCATTAAGGCCGTAACGTGCAGGAGCTCCTACGTGAATTTGCCTGTGGTGTACAGTTCCTGATTCACTGACCATTCAATAGGTGTTTGCAAAGACACGGATATTTGGAAGTCGCCTGTTTGGAAAGCGACGCCGATATATTAATAAAATTGGTATATAAAAAAAAAGAATTCATAATTTCTGCTATGCAATAAATTGAGTTTAATTTTTTTACTCGAAAACGGTGCGTCACAAGAAAAACAGTCTTGATACCTTTTCTCGTCCAAATTGAACAAGGAATTGAAAAATAATTTTTATTTTAAGAAAAATCAGTGGCGTATCATTTTTTTCTTTAAAAATATCCAAAGACATGGCTATGCGCACGCCACTGATGAAACTGAAAACAATATTATTATTGTAAAACATGTATTGTTGTTAACTGTCAAAGCTTGTAAAATTTCATTAAAATATTCTGGCGGTTTCCGCAATATTTATAAATTTGCATCTTTTTATTAAAAATTTAACACCCTGTAGATCGGAAACTAAGCACTTTCGGAATATGGCATATTAAAGAAATATATCACAAATCACTTGTACTATAACCTCCTGCAAGGAATGCATCGACTTACCAAACACCCTGTATAGTTAAGTCGATACCCCAAGTTACATCTATATCGTATTAATCTTCATGTAAATACACTATCTATATGTACTTTTAGGATGGTACTCATCAATGGGCCAAGGCCATGCATTGTCTGTACTTTCTAGAGCCTATTATCATTCTGGAGGTAATACACAGTACTTAACGGCGGCATTAAATGGGTTAAAACCATTTAAAGTTTCAAGTGCAGAAGGCGGCGTGTTGGCTACTTTTCTCAACAGATATCATTGGTATGAGGAGTATCCGACAGAACCAGCATCCTTTGTTTTAAATGGCTTTATATACTCTCTCCTCGGCCTATACGACTTAATGGTTATCGCTCCGCCTGGTCAAGCGCAAGAAGCTGAGTTCCTGTACAACGAAGGAATGAACTCATTAAAAAACATGTTAATGTTGTTTGATATGGGGAGTGTAACTTCATATGATTTGCGACATTTTACTATACACATAGCCCCAAATTTGGCCAGGTGGGACTACCATGCTACACATATCAATCAGCTGCTGTTGTTATGTACTATAGAGAACGAACCTTTATTTAAGCAAACCGCAGAGAGGTGGATAGGATATATGAATGGTAAGAGAGCCGGTCATAATTGATATGTTATGGTTTGTAACCAGGTGATATTGACTTAGTTTGAGGTACTTATAAGCTTCCAATGTAATATTTCTAGTCACACGAAAGTGGAATAACTTTTATTTTCTGATATCGTCCCTTAAAGAAGATATGTAAAAGCTCTTCATTAATATTTACAATGTTAGAGAAAATCTCGAAATATGTAGTTAAGTAAATGCAATCATATTTCTGTTTAATACACAAAAATGTGTAATAGCCAATATCTGCTTAAGTGGATCCTTAGTCTATGTATCTTCCAATACTTAATGAAGGGGTTATACAGTCCCATATTTTTTTAGCATTATTTTGATGAAGTTACTTTATCCAAATATTTTATAAATAATTTCGTTTACGTTAAATTTACGTTATGTTTGAATTTATATGATCATTTCTTTTGGGGTGTAGACTAGGTAACAAATATACAAGCATTTAAAAAATACAGTAGAACTTTGGTCCGTGCCTCATGGAACCGGACTTTCACAGGATAAGGGTGATTGTCTCAAAAAAAAAACAATAATCAAGTGTCACTTGCTAAAATTACCAGAAAACAGGTTATATAAAAAATAGTAAATAAGAAATATTCTCTATAAAAAAGGATCGTCTTAACCCATTGGGCAAGTCAATCTGTATTGTTGGTCCTCTCTCCACTCTCTCCACATCATCCGCACTTCCCCCCAAGCTTTGCAACACGTTGGCCCATGCCTACATCTTCAGTTGACCTTTGAGGTTCAGGTTGTGAATGTTGTTTCTGTGTTGGCTGTCTCTTAAACCCTTGTCGCCTTATTCTGTTCATTGTAATTTTTTTTGGTAAAGTTCACATGTTGCTGAAAATTTTTACTTACTTAACATGATTTAAGGGGAGTAAAACGTAAACTCATTTTGGCAACGTTCGAATCGCCATCTCCGAGTTCTTCCTTGTCACTCCCATCACCTTTGTTTTCCGACATTCTTTATCATCCAGTGAGTTTTATTATCAATTAGATTTTCCGACGGAGAAAGTCACTTTTATTTTCTAATAACACAAACAATGTACACTAAGTAATTTGGTTTGGTTATAAAGTGTATTATTTTTACAGGTTAAGGTTTGATATCTTACTTGTTGAGTTATGGGGAAGAAAATAATAAAATATAAACTGAGTAAATAGTTTTTAATGAGATTTTTATATAGCTTTTATAGCGTCACTCGTAAGTAGACTGCATACAGACTAATACTTAATAGGAAAAGATACTTTGGTTTTTATATAAGCATTTCTGCTGATCAGCGTATTTAGCCACAGCGTCGGCTTCGCTGGAGTAAGTTTAACTTAGGACTATAAACACCATTAACACGAGCTTAATATACAGAGTGTTCGACTTATTTTATTTTGCGTTTATCCAATACGCCCACTCAAAAAAAATTGGTCGACACTGTCGTAAGTGTTCTTGTCCACACGTGAACGTAAAATATGTACGTGGAACTCGGGGGAGAGGTGCCTAAGTTCTGGTCCAACATTTGTTGCATGGATTGGGGAAAACCCCCTCAAAAACCCAATCAGACCAGGGACTCCAAAACTTGTTCCAAGCCCATTTGAGTTCGAAATTCAAGGAACTTTGTTGTTTTGTAAAGGTATCTGCCAATTGCTGACCTGTAGGAACATAAACAAGTTTTACTTTCTTTTGTTCAATCTACTCTCTAGCAAAATGATATTTAATATCAATGTGTTTTGAACGCTTATGACATGTTGGATTGTTAGCAATAGATATACAACCATTATTATCTTCATAAATGGTTATAGGCTCTAAGAGGTTTACATTGGTACTGATCTTTGTTGATTAGCATATGATATTCAATGTTTTCCGTACAGTTTGTCCATTAGGTGAACCTAAAGTCTGTCTGTTTGTAGGAAAGTGTTCTCTAATTTGTCGGGGTTGGATGGAAATAGATTCGTGTATTACCATTAAGTTGAGGCGTCATGTTTTTATAAAAATTTTGAAATCTTGGGCCTTGAGTAAAATAACGATTAATTTGTTTATCAACTGGTACTATCGGTTTGTTATTTACTATTTGTGCTTCATTTTATTGCAAAATTTGATATTCTTTTTCCTCCAGTACTCTAATACAAAGTTTAGAGCTTCCTCTAGCATTCCTGGATTTTTAATTCTTACTATTGTTTGATAATTTATCAGTAGATTTGTTATAAACATGGTGTTAGCAATATATCCGATTTGTAAATCTGTAATTTGTGGATTTGGAGAAACGTCAATTATTTTTGTTATAACAATTATAACTCATCTCGTAATCATATTTTTGTTCGTTTCTCATGCGTGTCAGTTGATGTGTTAAATATTCAAGACCGCGTTTACCACTAATAGTTAATTTTTTAAATTGCGAGAGATCTGTGCCTTATTCTCTCGATATGGAAAAAAAGGGAAGTCAAAAGATAACGTGTACATTCGAAAGTTTCAGAATGATTGGTATTTGGAGTATAAGTGGTTGGAAGTGTTCATTTAAAAAAAACTTATCTGTATGCCGTGTTTACTTGTGGGTGTAAAGTCAGGCGTGTGGAATAAGAAGGGATTTAACAATTTTGGGTCACGCAAGGCTGTCATAACCACAAAGCTTCTTTGGAACATACATGTACGGTGTGCGTTAATGTTTGCAGAAGTCCACAAGACGAACTAATATTTCTATTTTTTATAAAATCTAAATGAAAATCCTTCTCACAAACGTCAGTTTTTCGGTAATATTGCAAATGCAACTAAAAATTTCCAGTTTCATTTAAAGCCGTTTGACCTAGAAAATTTGAAAATTTTCGCCAGCGCAAGCTACACTTTTTTTTTCTTTTTAGTCAATCAATGAATATGCTTCACCTATTCTCAATGCCACGAACCCCCACTGTGGTTACATCTCCATACTTAACACTTCCACTTCTACCACAGATAATCCACATACTGGATAAGGTTCTACTGTATATAGAAAAAATTGTGAATTGTTTGTAAAATGGTCTACACCTTGATTTTTATTCGTGAACAGTGCATCCCATTTTCGATGTAATGTCTATTTTGTCATACTTATCTCAGAAAATAAAAAATTACAACATACAACATTGGCACCAGTTGTTTAGTAGCACATTTGTTTTTAATCATGGACAGCTTCTTTTTTTTTCATTTATAAAATCACAAATAGCTACAACTGTTTTTTTTACATTTTGAGATAAATATGACAAACTGATATATTTTTGGAATATCCTCTTTTTAAGTAGTCCATGGCCGACTGTGGTTTGCATGTATAACTTAGACCTCTAAGTCAAAAACTGTTGGAGTTATTTAAAAATTAAGAAGTACCCCACTGGAATCTATTAAAAAAAACCCTGAAAAATAGAGTGCATGAGTGCCGTTACCCAGGATTGCAATGATGAATTTAAAATATCAGAATACATAATCTCCATCTAGTTCTAAGGTCCTCGAGTAAATCATACATTACATAAAAACTAGGGATTAGTGTGAGACAATGCACTGACATATGTGTATTGTTCATGTAAATTATTGATAAATTTTTACACTGCAACATACAATAGTATTTTACGTTACAAGTCCGGTAGGTGACTTATTACATTACGAGTTGTTTTACGGACGAGGCGACGTAGGAGCCGAGTCCGGAATAAAAACGAGTACTGTAATAACACCTAACGGCCGTGTATCGTATATTTTATTTCATACTGTCTCTATTTTTAACGAGCAGAAATTTATATTTTTTCCTTAAAATTATCAAATTTTTGTTTGACATCGCTTGATCTGTCATTTTATAATATTGTTTGTGACATGTCTAATATCACATTGCTAGGCAACATTTACCGGCTCTGATACTGTAATAGCTCACTTACCGGCCGCAAATGAATTTACCGGCACTGATACTGTAATAGCTCACTTACGCAAAATGAATCCGGGAAATAGCAATATACCGGACAGTATGAAATAAAAGTAATATACACAACTTTTTTTGGCCCTCTTCCCCTGCCAAATTATGGAAATTTTTATTTTTTGGCAATAATCCAAAATCCAAAAGATATATCGAAAATCTAATGTGACTTGATTCCTCTCAAATCAAATGGCTAGCAATTGTGAAAAACCCATCTTTCTTAGTAATGGAGATACACAAGCATGACATCAAAAATGAGTTGCACTGTACATATAAGGCCTATTTTCATCAAAGGGAAAGGTATCGGTAAGACATAGTTCAGCCAAAATTCATTATGATCTGCCTGCACTGATTTTCCGATAACTAATTCATATCTGTCCATAAAACATACAAGACAACAGCAGGAAGTCGAACATTAATTTAGAACAATATTTTCCCATTCGATCCTTCCCAAAACTTTCTGAGATCAAACAGACAGCTATAGTGCGAATGTCGCCCCAGATTTGCGAAGAGCAGGCAACAAGATATTTACACATGAAGTTGATGAGAGTTTATTTGAATGTATTGTGTGTTCATTAATGCTGAATAGGCAACTTGTATGAAAATTTCATTTCTTTTAGAACTGCATAAATTTTAGAACTGACAACAACTAATAGTGGTAAACAAATTAATAATAGATGTTTAAAATTATATAAAATTTAAATTTTGCCACTTGACATATTGTGATGTCATTTAGTGCAACCGTGAACATAATCTGGTTCTCAGCCTTTTTCCATCTACGATTAATATGCCGACAAGACGAAACTTAATATAAAGAAATGCCAATGTGGCGAGCCACAAAGTGAATATGGCTCCTTCTAGACCCTTGTTACTTATACTCGTGTCCCTGTCATTTATCTTCTCAGTTATCGATTGCACTAAATGACGTCACGTATCAGCGCGGCAACATTTATTTTGCACTTTAATTAATTATTAATTAACAACCTCTAAGTTGTAATAGTTTGATTAAAAGATTATATGAGGTTATAGATTATTTCAAGATATTTAAAAATATATGTGTTAGTGCAAGTTGCCCATTGTATGATTTTTTGCACAGGAAATACTTTATGCTTCTATTAACCAATGCTTCTTTACATCTAAATCAAAATAATTTTAATTAATGAAGACGTTGAAAACATGTTTTAGGTTGAAGTATGTCTCTGTATAAGTATGTATGTATATATTTTTTACGAATATATTTGTTATTTCCATCAATAGAACAATAGTTGCCCGTTGAAGGATCATGTGTGTGTGTGAATAATATTCTAGAAAGCGTTTTATATGCTAATCTGTTGCCCGTCTCATACCTTGCCCATCTAAAGAGAACAGACCTTTAATTATTTTTGGATTTGAAGTACATAACTGGTTATGTTCTCTGTTTGATCTAATTTTTTTCAATACTCATTTTAATTAAACTTCCAAGGAACACAGTAAAATAAAATCCATATAAAAATATAATATGGGCACCCACAGAAAATTCTCAGTGGATCCAAAATTGAAAATGTGTATATGTATATCATGTGAAAAAACTTTGCAGGCTATAACTCTGCGATTTTTTATCCAAGATATTCATTTGAGTGCTCCAACAAAATAATTATTAAATATGCCAAATCAATCAAATTATAAATCAATCATTTAATGTAAATTTTATTTAAGATAAGAAATGCATTATATCACATAACGTGACAGTACTTGATGTGCCAAGTTTAAATTTCTACAAGGTGTTACAGAATGATGTTTTAAAAATTTGGCAGATTGTAGAGGATAAAATTCAGAACATTTTGCAATAAGGCCAGAAATGATAAATAAAATTTTCTATAGCTCTATGCACTTTCTGCATATTCGGCAGGTTAAATAAAACACCAGAATACTGTAGTTTGTAGGTTAGTTCAAAATCAGGCTGTCCAATACTTGAACTTGTTGATCATGGAGTGGATGTAGTTGCTCACAGTGCAAAGTCTGCCAAAGACTCGCGTGATCTACGTAATGCACATGTGGACAATTTCACGTGTGTTTGTTCTTGGATTGGCAGCTACATGTTCCATAACGCTCTTTTCAAATTTGGGAGTTCGTGTCCTTCTTGCACCTGCCTGATGTGTATCAGCTGACACGATTCCTCTTCCTTTTCAATTTTCAAGGGCCTCTTGGTATATTTGAGAAAAACATCCTTATTGCAAAATGTTTTGAATTTCAACTAATCTCTAGAATTTTTAAAACGTTATTCTGTAACACCCTGTATATGAAATTTAATATATCAACAAAAAACCTTATGCATTGCATAAACATGATTTTTTTATTGATTTCATAACTCGTTTCTCTGTAATGGGGCTAAAAATTGCCGAGTTGCGACGTTTTTTCACAAGACACACAGTATATATATTTGTTGAATGATGTTTTGAGAACATATTAAGTATTAAACAATCTTAAAAATGATAAAGGCAATGTTAATGTGTCAAAAATACATTTTAAACAGTATAGCTATGGAGAGATTTTACTGTTTTAAAGCCTGCGGCATTCAGGTCTTCTGACCCATTGTTGACTGTAAGAATCACCTTAATGTCCTAAGGTGACTGAAATACTGGGTGTGTCTTTTCACCGTCAGGTAAGCACAGTGACAGAGGATATGTATGGAATCATCATCATTGTGTCCTTACAATCTGCAGGCATTTGTGCTCAATTGTGTAGACACTCATGACTTCTAAAAATCCTGTGACGATCCTAATATTGATTCCACTTAGAACTTAACTTCCTGAATTACTTCAGCCCATGGGCCCTTTATAAATTTAAATACATTTCTGTTGATCGTTTTTTTTTATCGCAAGTGTCAATGGAGCTTATTACATAATATTGTGGTAGCCTGAATACAGATTCTGGCCCCATCTCTTTGAGCCTTGTCTGGCCGCGCTATTTAATTGCCAGACACATTGCTGAAAACAGGGACTCAGTTCATCGTAACATGATTTTCCCATCCCATCAGGGAAAACACATTTTCATGTTCACCCATAGAGGCAAATGCTTTAAGAGTATGGCATACTTCTCCAGAGGTTAAAATAAGTTCACCTTCGGTCTTACACCACAGATACCCACCCCTGAGCCCTTTTGAAACCTGAGTGTCAGGGTTAGCGAGGTTAAAATGTCTGAAGGATACCTTCTTCTCATTTTTATTGGCAAAAACATGCGAATACCTTAAAAGTGGTTTTGTTTGTAAGCTTCCATGGTTGTCATTAATGGCTGTATGATTTCCGGGCTGGTTGCCACGTTGCCGATTTACAACTCTTGACTTTTCGAGAGACATATCGCTCTCTTCAGAAGTTACTCTAAAATTGAGTCAATCAGTCAGTTTCAGAGTAACTTCTGAAGAAGAGAGCGATATGTCTCTTGAAACGTCAAGAGTTGTAAATTGACGGCGTGACAACCAACCCGGAAATCATATCTTAGAAGTGGTTGCAGTGCTTCCGATCCTTCCTCTCTAATCTTCACGCATAACTAAGGTAATTAAGTTAACTCGAAGTAAGTTATCTTCATCTAAGAAAGCTAACTATGAAGAATGAACCATCTACTCCCTGCATTTGGTTTTGAATTGATTTGAAGTAATTTGTAGTAGTGTTATCAATTTTTTTTTATGACTATTGTTCGGAAAATAATTTTCTGATGCTTTGACTGTAGATATAAAAAACATTGCTTTATTGAAATCTGCTGAGACTAAAAAAAAATTTTATTTTGGAATAAAGTTTGTATGCTTTGTAAACTAAGAAATCTTGGTTAAGTTCTTTAAGATGGGTTTATGATAAAAAAACTAGGTATTCAAAAGTATTTTAAATATAACAACTACTACACAAGTGTTACTATACAAATTTTGGGATGCTGTAGGAAATTTTATGCTGAAACAAAGTTGTTAAAAGCGTAAGGTCTTTCAGAAATAAATATAAAATATTTCTAAAGTTTTTCAAACTATTTTCCTATATTACGTCAAGACAATCCATTTCTTTTTTTTATTTCCAAGTATATTTTGTGGACAACTAACTAATAAAATGAAATCAGTCATCAGAATTGATTGAAAAACCGATTTTTGGGAAGTTTTCAAATACTTTAACATCTTAAGTAAGGAAGTAATTATTTTATAATTGTGTTTACACCAATCACAAATAGTACTTTTTCGTACATTGCATTTTTTGTATCTTTATCAATAACATTTGAAAATGCAAACTCATAAAAATTGAATCTTCACTGGACAGGACGGATTTTGATCTCATTCAGCACAAAATTAAATTGTTTAGATGTTTTTCAAAAAAAAAAAGGAAAATAGGTTAAAATACGTAGATTTTCTATATTTATCCCAGTAAGGAAGCTTTTTTATACAGTATAAAATTTTTTATAGGCTCCCAAAGTTTGTACATTCCGTGGATGCACAGCCCCTATATTATTCCTAATAACTTGATTAAAAAAATATTTTGTCAAAAAACTTACCATTAGTAGGTAACAAGAATAAATCACTAGAACAAAAATATGTTGCAATTGGGTTTTGTTGCTATAAAATCATTCTCAAAAAAAAGAGAATATGATGAAACATCTTATGACAACCATATTCCAGATTTATAAATAAAATATGATTTATGGTTAGACAAAAGTAAGGTTATATAAAAACATCTATTGGTGCAAATATTGTTTTAATTTTTTTCCAGAAATTCTAAAATAACTATATTTTTAGACAATACATTTTTCTTCATCGACTAATGTGCAGGAAATGCAATTTTTCAAAAAGAAATAGACATATTTCTTTATCAATATATGAGGTTTCCACTGTATAGATTATAGATTTGTACAACTTTGGAAAAGTTTTTCTTATTCGAAGAGTATTTTTTTTTTTTAATTTTAGAGATTAAATGACTTACTTTGTCTACCAAGTTATTTTTCATTTTATTACTAGCATGTGATATTTGTTATTTTGTTTTTTAAAATGCATATTATGTAAAAATTATTTTGTAAGATTACTTCTGATAGAAAATTTTACTGTAGTTTTTTATAAAAAAATCTTGTTAAGTTATAATAACTGTAAAAATTTAAATTGGATCCAAGAATAAGTGACTGTGACAATAAATTTAGAGAAATACATATCCTTTTTTATTACCTACCCTTTAATTTTTAATTATTTAAAGAATAGTGAAAACTGTTACTTCCAAGAAAATATAAACATTTATTTAGTTTTCTCATTACTGAAACTTTCACAAAAGAAAAACATGATGTACAGTGTTATAAATTACATAGGCCACAAAAGTTATACGTTTTCAAGTAAAAACCTAAAATTATTCATGTTCAGTTATAGCAATTCGAACTTTGTCATTTTGTTGAACATTCTAAACTGTATATTCCTGAAATATAGTGTGTATGTGGATCACTATACTATCTACGGTGAACACCACACCGCCAATGTCTTTTTACCTCGGGTATCGAATGCGGTTAACTCCAATAAAGTGATGCAGGGGTCTTGTTGTAATTCTATCTCAACAAATATCGTACAGACTGTAAGTTCATTTATGTTCACTGGACTAAGGACATGATAAGTTACATGCCACATACCATTCTTGCACTTGAAAAAAAGATAAAATCCACTTAATTGCAAATTCCTGGACCACACAAGAAACTTGGGGAAAAGTTTCTATTGGAAATTATAATTTTTTTATAATTTCTTATTAATAACATGAGATATCTAAATAACATAAAGTACAAATAACCCTGCCAAATTACAACAAAATTGGGTAAAGGGTTTTTAAGATATTTACGAAATAGCAATTTTTTTACAAAAGTAACACCCTATATCTCGAAAATTAAGCATCTGCGGACCAATGCTTATATAAACTTTTTGTGTCAAAATCACTGTATAGGTTGAGATTCATTGTTGAACACATTTTAAATACTGTTACGACACAAGCACAAGTTCTAGGTTCTGCATTTTTAACTTCAATCAATGAATGTAAAACGTTATGTTTACAGGCAGGGTTTACAGGTTATAATAACGGTTTTGAATGGCATCCTCATGAACATTGCAAATTTTATTAAATTGTAGTATTTAGATTAGAACGGGACGCGCATATACTACAATTAAGCTTCTACCACTTTCATGTGCATATTTTACTTTGTATATCTATGGCTGACTAAAGTACGTCCAAGAAATGGAAGTACACAGTTAACTAAATTATACTGGCTAATAACCCATTAGAGTAAAGATATGCCCTTCCAAGTACAAATAGGTAGTTTCAAGTTTATCGAGGAAGAATTTCAACAGCTAGTTCAACACGAAATTCAACATAACATTCCTCTTACCTATTGAGCTACATATACTTCCAAAAATTCTGGATAGCACCGTTGCTGTAAATGTAATAAGGAATCGCTAGGGTAGTATAAATACTTCCTTGGAATAAAGCTCTTCAACAAAGATTATTTCTTTAATTTAAACACTTATACCATAAATTTAATCATTGTGAATGTTATAGTTTTGTTCCATTTCATTATATGTATTGTTACTTATAAAAACAAACAAAATAAAAATTAATAAATTCCTGCCAGTCGGAATAAAGATCCATCTTACATTACTATTATAATAGTTGAAAAAGTAAGATACAAATTATTTAAAATGTCAAATTTATGTCTACTTCAAAATTGTTATTAACAGTGTCAACAGCTGAAAAATACAAAAAAATAAGATGTTAAATTATTGTGCGTGAGAACGAAATGAAGATTTACCATTTTCAAGAGTTTTGGGTGTAATAAAAAATAATATAATATTAAATAAAATCAGTCAAAATGATGAATATTCTGTCAAAGCAGTTTTAGAAAATGCAGCTAGGAATGAATAAAATGTGTTCTAAACAAATAGTGAATAATCAATCTTCGAGAAATCGACAAGGTAAAATATACAGAGAAAAATCGTGTTTGTGCAAACCGGCGAAATACTTCTGGAATATAAAAAACAATGGAAAAAGCTCCCCTTTGACATTAATGTATAAAAATAGTTTATGCTTTAATAGTGACTTTTATTTAAATTCTCTAAATATGAAGGAAATACATTACAATGGAATTCAAACAAAACTTATTCAAGAAAAAAACAAAAATTTCATTGGCATAAAGAAATATTATTCTCAAGCCCATGTAGCTAATTTCAAAGAAGCCTTCACACAGACTACGGAAATTGTGCAAAATAATGTATATTGCAGATATATGAAACATGTGAGAGAATTGAAAATTATTAAAAGAATAACTGAAATTAAAAGGAAATTGTTAAAGTAAATATTTGTTGCTAGATCTATGTATATTTTTTTCTGTATGAATTATCAGAATGCAAATGTTAATTCATGTATTAAACAAGTACATACATATTGTTATACTGACTTATTTTTTAATTGTATTCTTATACTATATCCTTTATTTTTCTCCTTTATATTTTATAAAAACATATGGTATTGTATAGTTGCCTATAGTTAATACAAAATAAATAAGAAAAATAAAGTTGTTATTCTGGGGAAAAAAAATGGAAAATTTGTTTCTAAAGTTTCTATTAATAAATAATCATGAGAAATAAATTACAGGGTGTCCCAAACTCGACGCCCCAATGGTAATGAAGGGTAATGAAAATTGTTACTGAAAATTTGAAGTATGGAGTTCAAGCGGTATGGATTGAAGTGCATTTTGCACCAAAAATTAAAGTTTTAGATATTTCAAAAACTATGTTGATGACATCATGAAATATTTTTTCCAGGAACATACCTGTATTTTTCCATATTTAAAAAGAGCATATTTTTTCGATAAACTTTTATTTAAAACATTTTTCTCTATGTATTTTCATTAAAAATGTATGATTAGAAGTAGAAACAATAATTATAATGTAAAAGTTACATTACTCATAACTTGATCAAAGATTCTCTGGAAAACAATTGATCGAGCTACATTATTATAATGTTTACTTGTCACCAAAGTATCAAACGAGTATTGCTTAGCGCCAAGTGGTTACAGACAGGGTAGTTAGCAGTTTTCAGTGTTTTTTCGACACGCAGAAAAAGTTGATATGCTATTAATTTATGAAAAATTTTTTCTGGACATCACGTCCCTGACCACAAAATGTTTGTCAAGCTAGAAAGAACCTAACCACAAAATGAAAATGCATTTTCCATTCGAAGGGGAAAATCAATAAGAAAAAGGGTTCAAGATGACTATACTACTGCACAAATGGTACAATATTTTGAGAACCACCTGCAAAACTCAATAAAGCAAGCTAGTCACGAGTTAAATTTGAAAACATCTTCGATTCACTGGATATTAAAAGTTAATGGTTAACACGATTTTAAAATGCATAACTTGAAATATTTATCTGAAATTCATCTCAAAAGAAAATAGAGCTTCCTTGCACAAATCACCGTAGCTGTTGAAATTTCTGATCGACAAATATTTCACCTAATTCTTTGGACGGATGAAAACCGTTTTTAAGTAATGGTTTACCAAATGAAAAAAAATAGCATTATTGGTCCATTGAGAATCCACACTTTGTTCTACCTATACAAAATTTCCTAAGGACATTTTAGTGTGAATGTGGTGTGGTGTTATTGAATGTCATCTGATAGAACCATACTTTCAAGAAGAACTCCCAGCACTTCTCGTAAACATCCCTTTGCAGTTGCGAAGGAGTTTGTGGTTCCAGCCCATAAAGCATTTATTGTGCAGAATTATTTAAATATTGTGAATGACCCTGTATATGTAAAACACTTCGTGTTTTTTTTGTTCTACTTTTATTGTTTTTGTTTTTGTGATTAATTAAGCACATGTTTAGTATTTAAATATGTATCTGATATTACTATTTCAAGGACTTCTGGCAACTTACACCATTAACGCAGTGTCATAGCAAGCATTGTATGAAAGCTTTCAACGGCCTCCTACTATTAACGAAGCAGTAAATTCTAAAATAATTACTATAAATCATTTGTAATTATTATTTTTACTTCTGATCATAACTTTTTAATGAAAATAGATAGAGAATTTATTTTTAAATAAGTTCATTGGAAAAATATGTTCTTTTTAAATATGGAAAAATCAGAAATGTTTCTGGAAAAAAATATTTCATGAAATCAACACAATTTTCGAAATATCTAAAACTTCAATTTTTGGTGCGAAATGCACTTCAATCCATGCCACTTGAACAACATACTTCAAATTTTCAGCAACATTTTTAATTACTCTGTAATATGGGGTGTAGAGTTCGGGACACCCTATACAATTCAAGCTTCAAGTTTAGTTACAGCAGGTGTAATTCGATTTAAATTAGTTTTTATACAGGGTGGTCCGAATTTTATGCAGGAAACTTCGAGGACAGATAGATCTCTTTAAAATAATAGGTGTTTGAATTATAAACATAGGTCTGGAACGGCCTCGTTTTAGAGATACAGTGTTGAAGTTGTTAAAATAAAAGATTTTTTTATTTATATCTCCGGAATCTAGTAACCGATCTCAATAAAATTTGGTACAGATAATGTATGATAGTAAGCCTTGCATTCCTTAGAATATGAGCTCTAAGGGTTCAATGGACAGGGGTCGCCCTCTTTTTATAAAAAAATTACGCCACTGTATTTTTTACAAGTTATTATAACGGATTTATATTCTAATGCACTAAATATGTAAAAAAGGTAACTTGAGTTTTTTTCCTAAGATTCGTTGTTCTCAAGTTATTCATACCAATACAATCCCCTTGTGGGAGACACTTCAAACCATAATATTACAAGAATTTTTATGTTTGTATGTACTTAAAAGTAAGTGCAATTTGTAAGCAGATCAACCAAATTATTTTTAGTCCAGGAGAATTACACATTGACATGGCTGTTGCTTGACGTAACTTGGATATTAGTAAAAATCGGTCGAAAATAATATATACAATGAAAATATAAGGTTGCGCCAAGAAAAAAAGTTGTGCTATTTGCAGAAAAAATTAAAAACTGCAAAAATACTCAAAAATGACGTGTTTTTTCTAACATTTTCCAACATAACTTCTTAAATATGCAGTTTACAGAAAAAACTATTACTGGTGAAATTGTTTGTTATGAAATTTGCTACAAGATAGAATTGTTTTGATACCTGCGCATATCATATTTTTGTTGCTAAATAGCCAAAACAACGTAAGAAAGTGATGAAAATCGAGGTAATTTGGAAGTGTCAAACTGACAGGCAAGAAATTGTCCAATTCTACTATAAATGTAGATGTAAGTACTTTAAACGATTATAAAACGAAATTCCAAAACCCGATCCAAATCGGTCTGATAGTATTGGTATGAGACAATTTGTTACTAAATTTCAGCGCGAAATGTCGTTATTTTTTTACGTGAGTGCTGGGGTTAAAGTTAGGCATTTTAATTGGCGCTGATTTTTTTACACATACTTAGACCCCGTAACAATCATATAGAATCGTTAGAATATCAATTTTCTTTTTTTGAATAATTTTTGGAGCGAATTTAAAAGTTAGAAAAATTTTGACTTTATAAACAAATACTTTCGTGAAGCGGTTTTGCGGGTTGGAAAATATACCAAAGTACTAAAAAACAGTTCTCGGAAAGACGCTTAACTTGAAAAAAAGAACGTTCAAATCGGTCCTATAAGTTCCGAGATATAGAGTGTCAAAGTCAACAAGCGCTTGCTGCAAAACTATGTATAATGTAACAACAATAAAAATTGAATTTGGTAGGTTTTTTCAAGAACTTTCCGTATGTGTTTTTATAAATATGATCGCACGTGTGCTTTTTTATGAAAATTCAATGAATATTGTCAAGCCGACCATTTGTGCCGCAAAACCGAGGGGAGGGGATGAATTATAGAAATTGAAATCGCGCGTTCTAAAAAAAAGCGCGCGCGCTTCGGCGTTCAATATCTCGGCTTCTATGGCTCCGATTTTGATGATTTTTTTTTAATCGATAAAGCAAAATGAGAGGAATTCAATTATCAAGATTATTATAAAGCCCTTTTCTGTCTATTACGACTACTTAAAATTTCTCACATTTGTTATACTGTATATTCATGTAAATAGTAATATCGATGGTAGGATATAGGAACATAATCCACTGTTAAAAGGTATTAGTTTTAATAATTGGTAATAATGTTTAAATAAAATCTTGAAATTTTTATTTAATATGTAATTTATTTATTGTATGCATAGAATATAGAAAAAGATATAGATACAAATAATTATTTATTTATGTTTATAAAACGTGTTTATTATATTTTCATTATCATCGTATTATTAAAGTTTTTCACTTTTTTACAACATCATTGCTGTTTTCAGTTATAATATCAGCATTTGAATAAGTACCGTTTTCCATTATTTTCAAATCAGTGTTTAACTAATTGTAAGTAGGTACCACTGTCACATTAACAGCAAATGATGACTTATGGTTGGTTATGGTTGGTTAATTTGATTTTTTAAATTTGCTAGCAATTTCATAGCCATCCTCGCAAGAAAATGGATCATTTTATTTATCACAAAAACCGTCAAAACAGAAAAATTAAAAGATAGGTATATGGAGATGTAATATAGATAGATATAGAGTAAATTTTTACAACAGATTTTGATTAAATATACGGGGTGTATAATTTAGAAAAACCAAGTTTTGGCGGTTCGGTCAATCAAATGCGACAATAAATATGAAATTGAAATAGGTCGAAGACCATTAGACCATTAGAGATGAATATAGGGAAGCTTTATAAAATTCCCCTAAAATTACGCGTAGAATCCAAATATGCAAAAATATATAGGATGTTCCATTTATAATAAGCAAATAGGTGGCGACTACCGGTATAACCGGAAGTACTACAACAATGGCATTATTTTATTTAAACTCTTTTTAAATAAAACTTCCAAAACCACCAGGTCCCAAATTTTCAAAATTCAAATCGAAGTAGTCTCCGAAATATTCTATTGAGCGGTCACCGTATGACAGCTTGTAGAAGAAAATTTTGAGAGCGAAAACAGCAACTATGCTGTAAAAAAACGGAATACTTTAATAATGCAATGATATACGTTTTATAAATATCAAATAAATACATTACATATTAAATAAAAATGTCAAGCTTTTAAACATTATTACGAATTATTAAAACTAATAACTATTAACAATGGACTATGTATTATCTACTATCGATATTATTATTTACATGAATATACAGCAACAATGAAATGTGTGAAATTTTAAGTAGTCGTAATAGGCTGATAGGGCTTTATAATATTTTAATGAAATCTTGATAATTGAATTCCTCTCATTATGATATATTGATTTTAAAAAAATCATCAAAATCGGAGCCGTAGAAGCCGAGATATTGAACGCCGAAGAGGGCACGCTCGTTTTGAACGCGCAATTTCAATTTCTATCATTCATCCCCTCCCCCCGGTTTTGCGGCTCAAATGGTCGGCTTGGCGATATTCATTGAATTTTCATAAAAAAGGCACACGTGTGATAATATTTATAAAAGCACATACGAAAAGTTCTTAAAAAACCTACCAAATTTATATTTTGTTGTTGTTACATTATGCATAGTTTTGCAGCTAACGCTTGTTGACTTTGACACTCGATATCTCGGAACTTTTAGGACCGATTTGAACGTTCTTTTTTTCAAGTTAAGCGTCTTTCCGAGAACTGTTTTTTAGTACTTTGGTATATTTTCCAACCCGCAAAACCGCTTCACGAAAGTAATTGTTTATAAAGTCAAAATTTTTCTAACTTTTAAATTCGCTCCAAAAATTATTCAAAAAAAGAAAATTGATATTCTAACGATTCTATATGATTGTTAAGGGGTCCAAGTAAGTGTAAAAAAATTAGCGCAGATTAAAATGTCTAACTTTAACCCCAGCACTCACGTAAAAAAATAACGACATTTCGCGCTGAAATTTAGTAACAAATTGTCTTTTACCAATACTATGAAACCGATTTGGATCGGGTTTTGGAATTTCGTTTTATAATCGTTTAAAGTACTTACATCTACATTTATAGTAGAATTGGACAATTTCTTGCCTGTCAGTTTGACACTTCCAAATTACCTCGATTTTCATCAATTTCTTACGTCGTTTTGGCTATTTAGCAACAAAAATATGATATGCGCAGGTATCAAAACAATTCTATCTTATAGCAAATTTCATAACAAACAATTTTACCAGTAATAGTTTTTTCTGTAAACTGCATATTTAAGAAGTTATGTTGGAAAATGTTAGAAAAAACACGTCATTTTTGAGTATTTTTGCAGTTTTTATTTTTTTCTGCAAATAGCACAACTTTTTTTCTTGGCGCAACCTTATACTTTCATTGTATATATTATTTTCGACCGATTTTTACTAATATCTAAGTTACGTCAAGCAACAGCCATATCTCGAAGGTTTTGAGCTTAATTCTCTTGGACTATTTTACATCACCTGTGAAGATAGTATTCCTAGTGTGTTTTAGTTTCCCCTGGAGGAAGCATCCACTATCTTTACAAATAAAAACAATTTAAATCAAAATAATAATAAAAATACATTTACCAAGCAACAACAATTAAACAAGAAACGAAATTAACGTTACGTATTTACAGCAATTGTTCAAAATGTGAACCATCCACATCGATACATTTCTATTTATTAATGATTAATGGAATTACCTAACTAATATCATGTGATGGTTTTCTTTTAATTCATTACACCTGTCTTCTATTCGCAGCAGTAGTTGTAGTCTTGTATTTATTGGAGTAGAGTAAACTTTTCAGATAGGCAACCCCAAACATAGAAGTCCAGGGGGTTTAGATCTGGCGATCTGGCTGGCCAACACACTGGATTCTCTGCAACATTATCGTTAACATTGGCATCATTTGGTCTTCAACCTATCTATCGTCCCATATAATTTTTAAGACATTCTTGATTATTCTCCTAAAATGTGCAGGAGCGTCATCCATTTGTATCCACCTATTTTGTGGTATATTTAATGGAACATCCTCTAACAATTCAAGTAGATGGTTTTCTAGAAAGTTTACAAATGACTGGGAATTTAGATGGGGTGACAAGAAGAAAGATCCGAATTATTCCGAGCCACACTTTCACAGAAAATTTGTGTCAAAAAGATCTTATCCTATTTTCATGAGGATTTTCTTGTGACTAAATATTGTGAAAATTCGCTACCCCTCGCCTTGTGAACGTAGCCTCATCGGTGCAAAGTATTTCCAGTAAGAATTCTGGATTATGTTGTGACTTTAAAACAACCACTAACAAAAAATCAGGTGTCTCTACATCTCCCAGAAGTAAATTTTGCATATGTTGTAAATGGTCCGGATTTCTACCATCTTTATGTAGAACTTTTCAAATTTTCATTTACTCACCCCAAGTTGCCGGGACATTCCTCATGTACTTAGACGAGGATCGTCGTCAAATGTTCTTAAAATCTCATTTCTGTGCCTTTCAATGTCGTGATTTTCCAAATATCGTTTTAATCCAAAAAGATAAAAGCGATGAGTGTAAAGAATTTTGTTGATGTGCTTACAAATTGCACTTACTTTTAAGCATAAACATAAATATTCTTGTAATAATTATTATGCTTAGAAGTATCTGCCACAAGGGGATTGTATTAGTATGAATAACTTGAGAACGGTGAACTTTAGGGAAAAAATTCAAGGTACCTTTTTTACGTATTTAGTGCATTAGAATATAAATCCGTTACAATAACTTGTAAAAAATACAGAGGCGTAGGTTTTTTCTATAAAAAAGGGGGTGACCCTGTCCAGTTGTACACCACTGGTCGATCCTTTAGAGCTCATATTTTAGGGAATGCAAGGCCTATTGTCATACATTGTCTGTACCAAATTTTATTGATAGATTCCGGAGATATAAACAAAAAATGATTTTTTTTAACAACAACAACACCCTGTATCTCTAAAACGAGGCCGTTCTGGAACTATGTTTATAAGATAAACACATATTATTTTAAAGAGATCTATCTGCCCTCGAAGTTTCCTGCATAAAATTAGGACCACCCAGTAGAAAAAGGGGTTCTGTATTCGAGGATACATTATCATTTTCCAATAACAGTCACTAATGACAACATAATTTCATACTATAATATAAAGTTGCAAATGGTTAAAAGCATTGTATGCTAGCTCAAGACGCTCTTGTTTTCTTTCAATTCAAAGCTGATATAAACTGTTGGAAGGACAATTCTTATTTTAACATTAACCCATTAGCGCCGATAAAAAGAAACTAAAAAAATTATGCAAATTTTTAATACAAATAAGTAGTAAACATCTTTATTTAACATATTTAGTCAACTTAAAATATTTTTTCTCTAAATTAACCGAAAAACAAGGTGTTCCCATATGGAACCTTTAGGCGCAACGTCACTAGAAATAAGCAACAATGAAAAAAGTAAAAAGCAACTTGTTCTTAAAATAATGAGTAAATGTTATTACTGAGTATGAAACTTACGAAGAGTCAACGTATAAGCCGATATTACGTTTGCAGGACATTGTTCTTCCTCGGCTGCTACAGTTTTCACCACCACATCGTCTTCTTTTACCTTCAGGAATAGTGGTTACATAATGATGCACGCCATCATACCTTATATCGTTACTGACTCGAAAATCACTTGCTGCTGCCCGAGGTATTCGTCCTGTAGCACAAGCTGGTACTTTATATCTCGTTAGATATGTCAAAATATGATTCCTCTACAAATTGTTAGTTTTACTCTACCAGCAATATATTTCTCCTAAAGTCAAGTTGACAAACGCTTTCTGAAGGATAATTCCACTAAAAGAAGATTTACAGCTAAAGATATTAGTTCAACCGAGCTACTGCCTAACGGGTCCATATGGGAACATCAATGTTTACAACAATATTATACATAAACAAATAATCAATTAAATTATTCTCGAATAGGAATGTTTTTAGATATAATAGTATAATAAAACACTAAAAGCAACTAGTATAGAATAAAATATCTAATAACTATTATACTTACACGAAGTTGATGTCCATGTTTTCAACAAACTCGTACAAACAAGTTTTTCATTCGACACAAAAAAATGTCAAATGTAAACAAAGCGCCGCATGAACTCTCCTAACGGCTTCATAAATCATACTGAAGATGTGCAAATAAGCAGATTGACGAAAGCTAGCAAAAAATCACTCTCAAACCCCACTTTTTATCTTGACGTTTACTGGCTCCATATGGTACCTTTAGGCGCTAATGGGTTAAATTAAAAAATATATAAAAAATCTGTAATTTAGTTGGAATTTACCCGAAGTTCAAGAAGTTTATTAAAAACATATTTGTTCGATTTAGTTAATCTTAAGTATTACATTATTGTATTACATACTTGTAAAATATCTCCAATGTAATGCTATAATTTCAGAGTCCAATTTATTAAAATTGTCAGTAAAAATGAGCTGATTGATTTAAATTAAAAAAATCAGTCAATTACAATATATCATAATGACTTTAATTATGATTTAAATCAGTTGATAAAATTACCTCAACCCTGAGTTCTAAAAAAGATAATTGTATTTCCATAGAAACTATGACAACTAAATAAGACAGATTTTGAAATTAAAATGTTAAATTCTTGTAACAGATTTGTTCTAGTTCAAATTAAATGCATAGAAATCATGTTAATGTAAGCATTACCTCATACCATTCTCTCAGTCCATTTCTTAGCAAGCAATGGTTACAACACAGCAAAATATTCAAGAAAAAGATATCACAAATGGGTGACTTATTAAATTGGCAAGACAACAAAAAACAATGTAATATTTATGAAAACTGTGCTTGTAATGTGGCCAGAAATGTTTCAAGTATCGAATTGGAAAAGTTATTACATCCAGACAATTTAATCATTTGCCCGAAGAAGAAAGATAAGGATTTCGATAATTGTTTGCAACCTTGTCCACACATTTTACAATACAGTAAAGTAGTTTTGCAAACCTGTCAAAATAAGGGATGTATGTGCAAACCTGTTATTCATGGAACACCAAAATGTCAAATCAATGATGAAATACAGACAAATCTTGAGAGTGAAGTACATCATACAACCATCACAAAAAATGCAAAAAATCAAACTTCTCATCTGAATACTGAAGAATATGGTCAAAAACACACAACAGGGCACAGAAAAAGTCAAATCAGTCACAGTGAAAACTCCGAACCAAAAACATCTAGTCCTAGTGAATTATCAGAAGAAAATAAATCAAACACTAGTCAAATTGAAACTTCTGACCATAGTAAAACACACATCAACAAGACTGAATTATTGCCACCACATGCAAGTCACAGACAAAGTCAAATGATTCATGGAAGTGAGCTACATCATTCAAGAAGAGGAAGTTTTAGACAGTCAAGCAATACCAAAGAAAAAAGAATGTCAATTCAGTATGAAATGTGTAAAAAAAATCCATGTGATCCATGTCCAGAATACATGAGATATTGTATGCCTTCCAATTTTGAACAATTGTTACAAGAAGATGGTGTGAAAGATACTAAATTTATGTACTGTAAAAATAGAGATCTTTGTACTTGCGATATGCTTGATACAGAAGTTTTGAAAAAAGACATTAAATTACCAGGAAAGTATGTATGTATACAGAGACCAGCAGTGCCAAAAATAGCAGAAAGAACATCTGTAGAAGAAGAAACACTGTTGGAAGAAGAAATTTCGAAGGAGGAACAAGAATCAAAGGAAGAAGAGATCATATTATTGCCGAGAACTGCATCCTCAAGTACAGGTTGCTGCTGTTTTAAAAAGAAAACGGGTAAAAAGGATTCTGACAAATATATACAAACTTGTGGTGTGTGCTGTTCTAATAAAACTTGCCAAAAAGAAAGTTTTACTTCTTGCTGCCATGCCAATAATAGACTGAATGTTTGTCAGATTAATGAACCCACCACATGTGATAAGGTTAAAAATATATGGATATGCTCTAAATGTGGTAAAATAAACAATAGAAGTAATACTTGTAGGGATAGATCTTCTTGTCCTGGAAATACAATTATATTGCCACAGACTTCTGGACCAGGTTTTTGTACTGATCAAGCAGACATTTTAAAAACTTTGATTAAATTGGAAGCCAAACATAATTTTAGGCAAATTGACAACATTTTACAAGAACTGAACCAACAGAGAAATGAAATAAAAAAATTAAATGATATGTTTCAATCTATTGTTGATACGAAATCAAGAAACAGTGTAATAAACCATGAAGATTCTGAAAATAGTGGACTGCAGAATACTCAGATATATATCTGTGAAGGCTGCGAGTTAGATGTAAACAGAAACATTTTGAGGACAATAATGACAAGTGATATAAATCAAAATTTTGATGAAGATGAAATGGAATGGGAAGCCGGTTACCAAACAGCTGATAATAATAAGTAAGTGTTGTACAAGAAATTAATTATGCTCTGGAATAACACAAAACGTTTAGCTATAAGAATATTTGTAACCTTTGAAATAAAAAAGTACCTGATAGAATCATTACTGACAGTCCCTACTTAAAAAAAAGGTCTGTCAACTCAGCATGTTTTAAATTGAATCAGCAGCATTGCTAACTTATTACTGGAGATCACTTAAATTACCAAAGTTTTAAAAATTTATGTGTTGATTAAAATACATTTAAATGAAATATATTTTGTATCTCCAATAATGACAAAATTAGCAGTAGCTCCAACTTATTTTGGAATAGCTTATAAACATACAATGGAAGATAAAATAATATTGAAATTATAGGAATGAATTCCTTATTGAACAGTAAATGTACTTTGTTCTATAAACTTTACTCAGGAGGCTTAATATCCGAAATATAGGTATTAAAATATTGAGAAACTTTTGATATCACAAAGGACGCTGCACAATCCTTATGGAAAGTGGCTTTCGAAACTTTGCAATGTGATAGTTCTGACTGTGTAGATCAAGTCTCAATGGGCACAAAGTCTGAAAATCTTTTGTTTTGAACCTCCGACCCCTGAAAGTTGAATTTTTTCTTCCTTACGCTGCATAATAAGAATACAGCAATTATTTTTTTTGTAAAATTACATTACATTCATAGTAAATGAACCTTGCCCGTTTGATTAGATAGTTTTCAACTTCAGTTCCGACCGGAAGTAGCCTATTCGGACCGAAAGTCAGTTTTTTCAAATAAAATGGTATATTTTTTACTACAATTCAACATCAAAAAATGTGAAACTTTTGTTTAAAACATTTTTTTCTAAACCTTAAATGACCTTTAAAGTTGACCTCGTTCCGATTCCCATGAAAGGCTACTTCCGGTCGGAACCGGAAGTTGAAAACATCTCTAATCGATCGGGCAAGGTCCATTTACTATTAATGTAATGTAATTTTACAAAAAAATATCAATCATTGCCGTATTCTTATTATGCAGCGTAAAGGGAAAAAAATTCAACTTTTAGGGGCCTTAGGTCCAAAACAAAGGACTTTCACACTTTGTGCCCATTGAAACTTTTGATCCACACGATCAGAAGTATCACATTGCAAAGTTTAAAAAAATTTGCCGATAGCCACTTTCCACGGTTTTGAATGACATTTGGTGGAATTTGCAAATGAAGTTCCAACACTATGACCAATGCGGGCAGAGTTAGGAGTTCATCTTTTTTATGTAATATTAGTATGACACTAGCATTTCTACGAGCTGTCATACGGTTTCCTATTTATACAGGTTGCTGTGGAAACTGTTCGTCAATTGTTGCGCATTCTAAGTGGAAAGATCAAAAAAATCTGCATTCTCATAAGACTTCGTACTAAATCGTGAAAAATTATTTTATTAATATCACATCTCTTAGGTACCCAAACTGTCATAATTTTTTTTAAGGATTTTCTTCATTATTATTAAGCTTATATTAATTTTTTGATGAATATTTGTTTGTCAATTCTGTATCAGATAAACCTCCTTAAATTCTTCTAATATAAACAGTAACAAATTCAATAAGCAGCACTGTAAATTTTTTTGATTTCTTTGCTTTGATTCATCTTGAATTCACATTGATATAATAAATCTTATCTTTCACAGCTCCCTAGACAAATTCAATACACTTAAGTTGGGTGAATGAGATGGCTGACATATCGAATGTTGTGCATAATTTTCTTCTAACCACTTATGAATTCGTTAAATTAAACTTTCCACAGAAAAAAACAAGTAGCTCATAAGCACTGCATAATTCCCAGAAAATAGTAAGAGACGAATTCTGACAAATTTTGGATAGTACTTACTACTTAAAACTTAAAAACTTTTATTTAAAGAGAATAGATCTTTTCCAAAACTTGCTTTGTTATCTCGAAATCACCTGTATTTATCTTGGAGGACAAGGGAAAAATTATAAAATAAAACAACAAATGCTCATATATAATACCAATTAACGTAATTTAAATAAGGGAGTGTGATTTATAAAAATTATTTCTTTTGCAGGTATATAAAAAATATAATAAACAAAGAAAAGTGTACACCAACCAAAACTGGAAAAGAAATCCAAAGAAAAAATTTTGATGATAAATATATTCAAAATGGTGATATTAAACACAATTTACCTATTAGACAACAGGATTTTACAGAATTGAAAGAAAAAAAGCAAAAAATTAATAGCCCTACCGTCAATACCAATGGAGTGAAAAGTCAACCAAAATATGACGACAGATTACATATGAAAGTACAAACTCAAAAAGTTGATCATTTAATGAAAGATGAAATAGAAACAGAAAAACCATATGTAGAGCAATTTAATAAAAAAAATTCAGAAAGGCAACCCAATGAGTGTGCCTTTATTAGTTGGTGGAAAAAATCACTCACAAATCTAAAACAGAATCGAAGCAGAGAAATATTAAAACGCAAATACCGGTCCCTACAAAAAAAGATTAGTGAATGTAAGAGATCATTTACAGATTCCAATGTGGAAGAGAGTGAAGAAAACTTAAAATGCAATTACAAATATATTCAAAATAAAGCAAATACATGTAAAACATCCCTTACTAATTTTAAGAAAACACAAAATCAAGATACAACAAAATGCAATTATCAGTACCCGCAACAAAAATTAAATGACTGCAAAGAATCACTTAAAAATCTAAAGCAAAGGTGCAATACAAACACAGAAAAAATTGACTTTGGTGACCGTCTACAAAATAAGATGACTCTATGTAAAATTAAGGAAAACAAATCAAAGAAGGGCATTAAAAACTACTGTAAGTAATATACATCATTAATTTTCCATTCAAAATTACACACATTTTTATTTTTGTCTTTATCCTTAGAAGCATCATGAAACTGAATAAGTATAAAGAATTTTTCTTCTTACAAGTGGATTATTTAAGAGGGATATTTTTTTCATTTATAGAAAAATGTCAGATTTGATTAAAAATTCTGCTTACTTTTAAATTAACATTCTCATTTTAAGAATTTTAAGTTTATATATACGCAGTTTTCATGAAATAAGAACATCTGAAAATTATGTAAGAATAAACAGTCATCGACAGGAATAAATGCTAATAAAGTAAATTATTTAGAATTAAAAGTTAAATCAGAAAATCACAGCATTCTACTGATAACTTCCTGGGAGAGATAAATGGGACTGGAACAGGACTGACCTTTTTAAGGCATATTATTGGTACTTATGACCAGCAAATGAATAACAACAGAGTAACTTTGGTTTGGATGTCCTTTTGACATAGACACAAAAAAAACATTTGCATGCTGGAAAAATATTTGACAAAATTAGCTCACTTGAAGGTATTTATAACAGACACATCGAAAAAGAATTGGGCACCTTATTGTTGTCCAATATTTCTGGACATGTTAACATTATTTTTTTTATCTCTGGGTACTGAATAAAGTACACTATACTTGCTATGTTGCTAAATTTAGAAAGTTATATTTTATAAGATATCTAGCCAAAAATTATGTTTATTTTAAAAAATTCCAATGACATCATCGGCAGGAGGATACATGGAATACATGATGCATACTACACGCTAGTAAAGAATCTTTGTCTCGCAACCTATCCGCCATCTCGTTGTTTTTTAAATCTTGAGTAGATCAAAGTGTCATATGAAATATGCTATAAATGGATATTAATAAGAAATTATTAAATAAATAGAAAAAAAAAACAATCGAGATGTAAGTGGTGTGATGTTAATTGTGAAAATATAGAGGTGAAAATCCTGAATTACAATGTTACCGTTGACCTGGACATTCTTATGAATGTCAACCTCAATTGGAGCAGTATCGACTTTTATAAGTGCAATTTTTTCCCGTTGTGCTTTCAATCTCTCACCTCGCAAATGTGCGTTAAAATTTTGTTTTTTTCTATACCGGGTGGGGCATTTACCTCGAGACAAAATAATATCCCAGTATTCTTTCAAAAAAAGTTTTAGACAAAAACTTGTAGGGCACCGAGCGGACCATTGAAAGGTCCATTTTACTACTTCCGATCTAGACCAAAAGTGGTGTTTTTAGATCGGATCTTGATTTATTTAAATGGAAACACCCATTTTTTTACAACGGATTTCGATTGAAAAACGAAAAAAAATTTCTTAGTATTCTTTCGATATAACCCATATTTTGGCCATAAAAAAACAAAAAAAATAATAATAATCTTGAAACAGCGGAGTACCTTGTTGAGATCACTTAAAAAAAAATGTTTCATGCAAAAGTTGTAGGGTGAAAAGGGGGTTATCTTGACCTTGACTTCAAAGTCGTTTGAAGATCAAATCACAAAATTTCTTCACCAAATCATAAAAATCTTCAGAAATCTGAAAAATTCTTCATTTCACAGAAAACAAGCACCCCAAAGGGAATAAAAAATTACTACGTCAACGTCGTTATTCCTGGGTAGTGCTAAAAATAGTTAATAATTATAAAGTTTTTCGACCTTAAAATGACCTTGATATCTGATCTTGTTATTGAGGTTAAGTTCATATCTTATTGTAAAACTTCCCCCTTTTGTAATTTCTGAGGTCAAAAAAGGTCCCATTTGAAATTTTGAATATGATCTTCAAATGACCTTGAAGTCAAGGTCAAGGTCATGTCCCTCTTTTCATTCTATACCCTTTTGTATAAAAAGAGTTATTCCAACAACATACTCCATTGTCTCAAGATTCTTGTCTTTTTTTTTTGTTGATGACCATGTCATGGCCAAAATATGGGTTACATTGGCATATGACACTGAGGCTTCGACCTACTGAAGATTAAAAAAAAGCACGAAATGGCGCAAAAATTGAGCACCAAAGATACTTTCATTAGCATATAGTCTATGTATAATTGACATGATTGAGGTAATATCACAAAACTCCATCGTTTCAGAAATAATGAATATATTTTGTACTTTTCTGTCACACTGTATATTAAGCTATTATTGTAAATTGTACCAGCAATGCTGATAAATTAATGTTATATAAAAAGAAATAATTTCATCAACTATCAGTACAATAATAAATACAGTATTATTTTTAGAACGAAATACCTTAATTTCTATTATGGCAAGTTATTTTAAACTTGTTTTTGGTCTTCTTATTTGTGATACATTTCCTTATATTTCAAGGTTCCTTCTTGTTTGCAATATTTTCAACTTCTTTTTTCCTCAAATACTTACAATCGTCGATTGCAAAACTAGAACAAAAAGTTTGTAATTTAAATAATTGGCTTTGCCAAATCAACTTGATATTTCTTTAAGTTATAGATAAATATGTATGAACACTATTTTCATTAATTTGTAACATACAGGGTAAGTAATTTAAATTATTTAAATTAGTAGAATGGCATTCCTAAGAAACACCTTGTATTTCCATATTTTAGGTATTTTATTCATATAGTTGTGTCCTGTGATGTACCGAAGAGAGAAAATCTTTCTATTTGTAAATTTACGAGAAATTGTCAATCTTTTGTCAAACTCTTTTAAACCATTAAAAATATTACTATTTTCTTGATTTTATACACAATTTTAAAGTGGCGGACAAGGTTTTGAAGAAAAATTAATTACACGAAATACTGCTTAATAATTAACTCCAGTGAATTAAGTTGGAACCTTCTAGAAAGGCTTAAAATTTTACTATATTTCCTTGTACTGTTATTGAATTACGGATGAATTTTGAGTGTGGAAGTCCTCTCGTGACATTGTAACATTATAATCGATTATTTCCAAAATTAAACGCTAAGAAATATCAATACCATTTCCAAAATTGTAATACCAAGTAGAATTTCAAAATTCAAAATAACTCTACGCCAATATTCTAATATTTTAATAATAGGACAGGGAAATACAATAAAATCCGGTGACCTCTTAGAAGCATTGATCTAAAACCAATCAATTTAAATTTATTGTCAGTTGTTATATAACTTATGACAAAATTGTAAATTGTTGATTAAAAGTGTGGTGTTTGTAGAACTAAATTTAAACGTTGAGAATTGGTTTCTGATAGTCAGAATAATTGCCAATTTTTTTTATTTAAATCATGTGCAATGCGTATTATCCATTTTATGATATTTATCATTCTCAAACTTATGTAAATAACATTTTATTATGTATTAGAAATAAGGATATCTTTAACGAGGTTTATCGGGTATGGAGGTACATCTAAAGTCTAACGAGAGTTTCTGCAGATTCGCTAGTGACTAAAGTAGTAAGCTTTTAGATTTGGCAATGTTGCACTTGGTTGGCTTCGTTTGGATGCCTAAACTTGAAATATACATCATATGTCACACCTGCGAATTTCAAATAATACGCTACTTCGAGAGCCGCGGCGTTGCTGCTATCACGCATATGGAGGTTAAGTTAGTCAACAACGGCAGTTTGAAGGAGAATTATTATAAATTATGTATCTGATAAGTACCCAATCGATTTCTATGAGCTGTCATATAATTCCTTAGATATCGGTTTCCTATTTATACAAGTTGCTGTGGAAACTGTTCGTTAATTGTTGCGCATTCTAAGTGGAAAGACCAAAAAAATCTGCATTCTCATAAGACTACTAAATCGTGAAAAATTATTTTATTAATATCTCGTCTATTAGGTATCCAAACTAGTCATAATTTTTTTTGAGGATTTTCTTCATATTAATAAGCTTATATTAATTTTTTTATGAATATTTGTTCGTCAATTCTAAATCAGATTAACCTTCTTAAGAGGAACAGATAGAAAATAGAAAATGAAATACAATTGGCAATCAGCTTATTCCCAGAGCATAAAATCATTTGCAAATTAATCTGAAACTGTGCAGATAAAAATTTGCGATCTGTGGGAAATTGTCTTATGTGAACAAAGCTAGTAAGTATGCATAATGCAATCCAACACATGAAATAATCATTTTTTTTTAATTGAAATTTTATATTTTCGACCAATTTGTAATATTTCTAAGTGACATTTTTCAAAGAAAATTGGGTCATTTGTTGATAGTCAATTTTAAATTTCTTAAAAAATTGAACATCATGTAAACAAAGTCAAGAAAATAGTAATATTTCTAAGCATGCAAGTAGCGCCTGATTTACCTATAGGCTGGTGTAGGCTGCAGCCTACAGGCCCCCACTAACTAGGGGCCCTCTCCATGTTAACAAAATTTTTTTAACATTTTTTTAAGACGTCGCGATCATGAACAAGAAAGAAAAATTATCCTGAAAAATATAATTTTTTATTAAAATTTCAATTCTATCCATTAAGATATGATTCTAAGAGCTGCCAAGAGGAAGCGTATACAATAAGAATACCTGCAATTTACTAATGCTCTCTACTTTATCTTTATTGGATAGAACATAATCTACCAAAAAGGATTTTCTTTTCTAGAATAGGCCCACCAATATTCAGCACTGTAAATCAGGCACTGCATGCAAGGATTTTATGGCAGTTTCACAATTTTTCATAAATATACAAATGAAAATGTTTTACCTATTCAGGACATAATTTATGAGATACATTTTCATTTTAGTCAATGCGAAGGAAAAGAAATAAATACCTGTAAAGGAGAATTACCAGTGGAGCTGTAGTTAAATGCCACAAGGAATGGCTGTCAAATACATAAAAAAGTGGGGGCTTATCTATTACTTCCAGTAACATAACTATTCCAGTTAATGCCACGAATAATGCACATTTCCAGACATATGGTTGTCTTATACGATTATATGTGCACCAACCAAACCAACATATTGCAGTAAATGTTCCTGAAAATATATTTTTTTATTTTTTTGTCTTTGTAAATAGATAATAAAGGAATTACCTATTAATATATTTAATTCCATATTATATCCATAATCTATTCTTCCCATACTAAGATACATTACATAATTTGCAAAAAACGTGAAGAAGAAAGTAGTTATAGCAAGCAGAGCAAATCGGGGAATTTTGTATTTCAGTAATCTAAAACCCAGCATGTACGAAACTGTATTAATGGAGTTTAGGAAAGTAACATATGAAAATTTAGTGCCTTCTAAAAATTTTAAATAACGTAATTGAATAATGGTATAAACTGAACATCTACCCCTAAGTTTGGTTTTATATTAAAAATACAGGGTGTTCCAGAACAAAGTGTACAATGGAAGACCACAGATTCGTGGGCTCAAAATAGGCAGATTTAGACTAATTCACCTATATCCAAAATCGCTTCGTTTGGCCGCTAGATGGCCTCAAAGTTTGTGAAAATTTTTTGAATTTTGTTAATAACTCAAATACGTATTATTCGATTTTGATTATTTTTCGAGTGTGGACTTTTGCTTTCAATCTACACATTTTGGTGTTATACGGAGTGTTTTTTTAAACCTACAACTTCTACAAAATTGATATATGGTGATAATATCCGTTCATAACTTTTTCCTCTTTCAGGCAATAATGGCAACTATTTTTTATCTGATAGGTGCTACCATTTGGAAGTTTTTGTAGAATTTTGATTAAATGAGCGGTTTGGGTACAAAAAAATTTTGCTAGTAGGCACTGATTTTGTAGATTGATTGTAATTTCATTATGATCCTTAAGTCATTGTGCCTGACAATTCTTAATGAGTGTTTACAACCATAAGATATACCACCTGTTAGTTCATTTTTGGATATGGATACACACATATGACGAATTAATTATTTATAATGTGCCTTTATTCAAAAAATTAGAAAAACCAATCAAATACAACCAATTGATTGGTTATTATTATTGGTCCTGTTATTCTACTCAATGGACTGAATGAATTTTTACAAAACATTACCTGAGTTTTGGAAGTTGCGCCGTTATTACTCAGAGCTAACAAGTGGTTTATGCATGATGGAGCTCCTCTACATTTCACTGTAAATGTCCAGCAGTATCTGAACCAAAGATTTCCTCGTCGTTAACTGACCTGTATGTTCACTAGATTAACACCTTGCGACTATTATCTTTGGGGCACTCTGAAAGCAAGTGTATGCTTCCACATCTGAACACTGAAGAAGAGTTGTGTAGGCAGATCCAAACTGCCATAAATGTTTTAAAAAATTGCCATCAAAAACTGCAAAGTTGTCGAGGAAATAAAGCACTGAACCTCTGAAATCCGTGCAGTAAGATGGATTGTCATGCGTTTTTTTGCATTCGATTCGTTAGAGCATCCAGAAAGTTTGTGACCCTATGTGATCAATGAGAAATGAAAATTGCATTGGTCATAAGAAAAATGCATTTTTAAAATTGCGTTTCGAAGAGTTAAAATATGAAAAATTTATAACTCGGAAAATATTGACAGAAATGAGTTCAATTTTGCTACTAGGGGGTTTTTGGGGTCGCTGAACACGAATATCACGACGGCAACGGCCACCGAGGTACCTAGTGCCCAGGGTGGCTGGTTTCCACGACGTCTCCTGGAGTTTTGTGGAAATTCGTTATAAACTTAGCCGAAACTCGTTACCTTGGGGTTTTTGAGGTCGCTCAACACGAATATCACGACGGCAACGGTCTCCGAGGTACCTAGTGCCCCAGGGTGGCCGGTTTCAACGTCGTCTCCTGGAGTTTTGTGGAAATTCGTTATAAACTTAACCAAAACTCGTTACATCGGGGTTTTTGGGGTCGCTCAACACGAATATCACGACGGCAACGGTCTCCGAGGTACCTAGTGCCCTAGGGTGGCCGGTTTCCACGTCGTCTCCTGGAGTTTTGTGGAAATTCGTTATAAACTTAGCCGAAACTCGTTACCTCGGGGTTTTTGAAGTCACTCAACACGAATATCACGACAGCAACGGTCTCCGAGGTACCTAGTACCCAGGATGGCTAGTTTCTGTGACAACTATTTTATTCTTAATTATTTTTTATTATAAAAATACATTTATTCATTACAAAAAATACATGTTTTCAAAAAATATTATACTATCTTTACAATTTTAATTTTTCTTATTTCACGTGTGTGCTATAACTTGGAGCGTATCCGTATACAGTTCGAAAAGTCCCCATGGTACATCGGCCGTTACGTGAGAGCGATAAAGTAAGTTATAGAAATCCGTGCATTGAAGACGTTTCATAATCTGAATAGTCACCGCCCGTTTCGGGTTAGAAGTGGGAGTGACTATTCAGATTATGAAACGTCTTCATTGTAACCATCCTTGTCTATCGCACGGATTTCTATGACTTACTTTATCGCTCTCACGTAACGGCCGATGTACTACGGGGACTTTCCGAACCTGTATACTAGTATGTGTAAGAGTATATAATAGTAGGTATATATGTAAGAGTAAAACGTGGAAGCAGCGGCTAGCGGTCTCAGTCCTTACCTAAAATTTCATCAATGCTACCAACTGTATTAAAAGAGCAAAATTAAAAAAAAATGTTTTGGATAATTTATTTAGATATTCGATAAAGTTTATGAAGATGACATCAGTACCTCGGATACCATTACCGTTGTAATATTCGTGTTGATCGACCCCAAAAACCCCGAGGTAATGAGTTTCGACTAAGTTTATAACGAATTTCCACAAAACTCCAGGAGACGACGTGGATACTGGCCACCTTGGGGCACTAGGTACCTCCGAGACTGTTGCCGTCGTGATATTCGTGTTGATCAACCCCAAAAACCCCGAGGTAACGAGTTTCGCCCAAGTTTATAACGAATTTCCACAAAACTCCAGGAGACGAAGTGGAAACCAGCCACCCTGGGGTACTAGGTACCTCAGAGACCGTTGCCGTCGTGATATTCGTGTTCAGCGACCCCAAGTACCTATGAGTAGTAAAATTGAACTCATTTCCGTAAATTTTTCATATTTTAACTCTTCAAAAATGCATTGTTCTTATGCACCGATGCAATTTTCATTTCTCATTGATCCCATAGAGTCACAAACCTTTTGGACGCTCTAACGAATCGAATGCAAAAAACCGCATCACAATCCATCTTACCGCACAGATTTCAGAGGTAAGGCTGTTTTTAGTGCTTTATTTCCTCGACTAAAGGGCGTCCTTTAACTTTCTTCACTGAATTAACCTTTATTGTAGAAACAACCTTATAAGTTGTACTAAATTTAATAACATCAACTTTGTTACTTTTATCTCCAGCATTTTTTATTGTATTTGATTGTTTTTACTAGTTATATCAATAAAATTAGGCATGTTGTAAATAACTCTAATTCGTCATATGTGTGTATCGTATCCATATCGAAAAATGAAGTAACGTGGTATATCTTATCGTCCTAAATACTCATTAAGAATTGGCAGGTACAATGACTTAAAGATCAAACTGAAATTACAGTCAACCTACAAAATCAGTGCCTCCTAGCACTTTGTTAAGTATTGTAATATGGGTAGCAAGATAATGTAGACATTTAAAAAATATTTTTTGTACCCAAACTGTTCATTTAATCAAAATTCTAAAAGGGTCTCAAAAACTTCCAAATGGTATCACCTATCAAATAAAAAATAGTTGTCATTATTGCCTGAAAGAGGAAAAAGTTATGAACGGATATTATCAGTATCACCATACATCAATTTTGTAGTTGTAAGTTTTAAAAAACACTCTGTATGACACCAAAATGTGTAGATCGAAAGTAATAGTTCACATCCCACAAAAAAAACAAAAAGATAAAAACTATTATGTATACATTATATATTTTTGAACAGCCCAACTTGTCTGGCATTTTTAATTTGAGTTTGTAAGTGTATTTTTTATTAAAAAACGAATTGCCAGACACCGAAGTTTTCATAAATTCTTTTACAATTATTTATTTTAATTTAATTTTTTTTTTAATTTTCGAACAACCCAACTTGGCATTTTAACCTGAAGTATTTTCAATAGTAATGCAAAATGCCAGACAAAAATAAATTGTTTAAATTAGAAAAAAAAGAAAACCAAGTTTTCATAAATTTTTTTGTAACTTTTCAATTCATTTATACATTTTCGAACAGCTCAACTTGTCTGGCATTTGTACTTATATTGTTTGTACGTGTATTTCTAATTGAAATTCATAATGTCAGACAAAAATAAATAATTTAAACTTTAATATATTTTTTACGAATTTTCTTTTGTCTGGCACAATTTTTCGATTTCCAATTTGTCTGGCAAATTTTTTGTGACAAAAAATATGGGTATTAATTTTAAGTACCCGAGATACCAGACAAATAGTGATCACTGAAAAATGTTAAAAATTTTCACATAATTTTCCACAGAGAAACTCGACTCCGAACATTAAATCTGGCAATTTATTTTTATCATTTTCATAATAAAAATTTTCATTGTTTCGATTGCCAGACAAAAAGTAAACAATGAATTTTTTTTCTTGCAAGTTCACCCCTATGAACCACCCTTTCGGCTATTTAAAACCGTCTGACATTTGAAAATTGTTAGGTACTTATTAATGTCTATTTTTGCATCAACTGCCAGACACTTTAAGATGAGTGCAAAACTAATTATTTTATGCAAAAGGAAATAATTTTTTCAAATTTTCGAACACGGGCCGGCCCTTAAAACCACCCTTATTTTCATTAACTAGGTAACTTATCTTTTTCAGACCTAAAAATGCCAGACATTTTTCGATGACGCTACACTCATGTGCACTAGCTCACGGTCTATTAATGATGTGATGATGTGTAGAGAGAAATAAATGCATATGCGCTGGGTTCTGAAAATTTCAGGGAGGGACTCAGCTGATAAATTCAATGCTACATAGTCATACTTCTTTGGAAATATTTCTATGAAGCCTATGAAGCTGTTTCTCTTAACATACCTAAATATTTGGGATCAATGTACTTCACTTAATGAAAATTAAATAAATTTTTAAGAATTTCTATTAATAATTTAATAAGTACATAAGTTAAATTTCAATAACCATTAACTCTAAAACTCCATGATTTTGTTACTTACCGAATCAACATCACATAGCAACTCATAAGAACCATAGAAAATGCACAAGCATAATCGAATAATTCAGTAAGTGGAAAATCTCTGGCATGGAAGACAGCCGACCAAAACCACGCATGCAAAGAGACCTAATTATAAAATCTAGTTAAATAAATATGCTTCTTTCCAAAAAAATAGATATCGTACAATACAAAAGGCATGCCAGAGCCAGTAAAATGGGCTATCAGGTCTTACATCTTTTCGGAATCTTTTTATCATCTTGAAATGGGCATATCCGTTTAAAACTGAGAATAATACTGAAGCTGGTTCCTGAAGTCCAAAACATCTTATAAATGGCCACTAAAAGGTGGAAGTGTGTAATTATACATTTTACAAATGCATAAAAATATAATATAACTAACTACATATAATAATATATACTTTTCCATAAAATTGTGGGGTTTGCCAATTTCGTTCATGGAAACCCTCAACTGTTTTCCACATACAGTCATATTTACATTCATCAATGCAAGACCACCAGGTAATATATAAAATTAAAGGTTGCTGGAAATTATTTATAAAATTTTGACCACCTAAAAAGTAATGGGACTTGTTTATATCAAAAATAATGTTTATATACATACTAACCTTCACTACAATTTAGTTTTGAACAGTTTTCAAGACATTTCTGATAATATGTGGAACGGTCACCTGCTGAGCAGAAGCAATAATTTATTAATATTATAATGGTTAAACATATTAACAAAAAATCCATTTTCCATTTCTCCGACTGAAATTTTCTGTACTGTTTAAAATATAAATATTAGGCATAGGCAACCACCAATTCAAGGCATTTAAAACAACTGGATAAAGGCGTATTCGTCATGGTTACTCAGTGAATACGCATGAATACGTACTTTTTAATATATATGTCACTACACTTCTCAAATGCTAAAAGGAACCTTTTATTAATAATGGACTACTACTGTCAGTTCAGGTCTGTCTAGTTGGTCCCAACCTAAAAAATAGTACATGTACAATTCTAGTTTAGGCCGACTGTTATTAATGACTATTACTTCGGTTATTTCGGATTTTGCCTTTTTTTATGGAGACGTTGCGGTAGTGTCCTATTACCACGCCCTCAAATACTATCCTGGCCCCAGACGATTACCATCGGGGACTTCAGCGCTAAGTCCCCCATATGACATAGCAGGACCACGACCGCAACAGGTCGGGCCCTGCTAAAATGCCAAAATGCACGCGACAACATAACAATACTCGGACACACAGAAGTCACGTACTACCCTGATAGCATAATCGTGTGCAATTCTAATACAAGTTGTTTCAAGGTTACTTGAAATAGCCAAATTGTGTCAGATTGGTTTTGTGTCTATTGCTGAAATTTATATCGTTTCTTATACAAGATACTTTTACAAGTATCTAACTTAATACTTGCACCAGACTTAACCAAAAGTATTCGAGTCCAAAGGGGTGAACTATTATAAGTCAACGTGTTGCAGACATAGTGAAAGCTTTGATCAAGATAATTGCACAATGAATCTTGCAGTAAACCTGATGCTGATTTCAGCAGTAGGTACACATAGTAGTCTTGTATAAGTGTCTTGTGCAAGATTTTTGCTACCAGGGTATGTACCCATTTTGACTTCCTCGACGTACCAGACATAGCAACAGTGGACACCATAAACGGCTTGTCACCCGAACCCGCTTTCCCCAACACAGTCATGACTAAAACATATTAAATAGACGGGTGAAAGCAGCCGTGGGTGAGCTGGATCAGAAAAGCTCTGTTAAACACTTTCGCAAGACAATAGTCTCTGGAAAACACAGAGGGTGCTGCGACTGCCCGTCCGACGCAGAATTCCCCCAATCCACGGCAGCAGGAGGGTGGTGTACACGAACCAGGAAACGGACAAGGCTTTTGCCGACTGCCTCGAACTCAGACATTTCCCTACACGCTGGAAAACAGCAAACGTAATAGGTTACTTATCCCCAAACTCAACAAATACCACACCTTCCCATCTAACTACCGGCCTTTCAGCCTATGAGTGGTACAAAAAAATATTCTTACTCGCCTAAAATCCCACTCCGAAGAACTGAGAGTCATTCTCTACGAATAGTTCGCTTTCCGCCCCAATCATTTGAACGAACTCCAAATCCAACGCCTCACCGAGTACATCATAGCCTTCAACAAGAGACAGTTCACTGGAGCTGTTTTCTTGGATGTCGCAAAGGCCTTCGATACGGTTTGGCATGAAGACCTACTCATAAAAATGGTCAAGAACTAATATCTTCATCCAGTCCTACTTCCACCAAAATTCCGCATCCAAATCCAAGACACCTTCTTCACAATCCGACCCATGGAAGTGGGTGTCCCTCAAAGCACGTCCTATCCCTGCACCTCCATATCACATACAACTCAGGCATACCCCCAAACACAACGACGACATGACAATAACAGCACAATCTGCAAACGCAAAACGCTCACTATCCTCCTCTATGCGACGTTATTTTTTAGCAATGTTGGCTGCCTAAATGATTTGGGACCGAGGGGGACTATCCCTCTTCGTCCTGCCTCATCGCTGTAGGCCTGAACAGCCTCGTGAATGTGGGCCCCAACCCCAACCGTCGCCGACTCTGACCATAAATAAGCGTGGTCTGTGTAGGCGCTTTGTGGGACCTCCTCTTGTCCTGGCTGACTCCCGCCGGCAGAGGGCCTTTTCTGGTGCTCGTTTTGTATTCTCGCTTCTTTCTTCGCCGGCTTGTATACTCCCGGGAGTAATCATCGTAGCGGGCGCGTGTCAGGGAGTAGAGTTGTAGCTAAAGATGCAGGTGGCCATCGAGCCAAATGACTCAGTGGACTGGTGCAGAGAAGGGTACGTTTAGGTAGCGCGGTCTGCGGTCGTGACTCTTCTTGCATTCTTGGACCTGAAACTTAAAATGGGCAGCAGGGAGGGGGGGAAGAAGAGCTATTGGGGTGGTCACCTCGGGTCGAAGAGTTGGTGCCTAGGTCGTTTGTGAATAGGCTTGTTTTGGTTCTGCCAGCGGACAGTCTTAGAATAGTTCAACATTAGGCAAGTTTGGTATTAATATCGAGACGCTCTAGATGTGTTTTGTTATTTTCTAATTGTAACAGATAAAAAGACAAAGAGATATATCTAGAGCATCTAGATGTTAATGCCGAACTTGCCTATAGTTACCCAAGTATATTGTCAGTATGTCTTGGCTTAGATGTTCTTATGAATGGAATGGTCAACTGATTTGAACTGTCTTCGTTTCTTGATCCTGGCGGTCTCTGAAACAGAAAAGATTAGCGGGCAGGGGAGGAGGATGTCGTTGGGGTGGTCACCCAGGGTCAAAAAGTTGGTGTCTAGGTCTTTTGTGTTTGTCGGTTACGTCGGGTACGTAGTCAACGAGTTGCATGAGGAGGGGATTGTCATGTCTAGCGGCTACGTCAAACCATTTCTCCGCGTTTGGTCTTATTGTCTGTGTAGCGTTTGTGTATTGTAAGTCTCGTAATATGTCAGTGTTTCTTACGTACCAGGGCGCGTCGGTGGCCGTGCGGAGGGCTATGTTTTCCACAGCCTGTAATGACTTTAAGTGGCTTTTTGCCGCGCGACCCCACGCCGTGGAGGCGTAGGTTAGCTGCGGTTAAAGTACCACCTTGATAAGCGTTCGCTTATTCCTTAAACTGAGGGTGTTTCCACCTTTGAGTAAGGGATAGAGCCTAGCCCTGGTGGTCTTCGCTCGCGCCACCGTCTCCACGATGTGCGGTTTCCACGTGAGACGCTGGTCCATCGTCACGCCCAGGTATCGTGTTTGTCGATTCCAGGAGATAGGTTCCTGGGATAGTGTCAGTCTGTCGAGGTTTTGTGGGATTTTTCGTTTGGTAAAAAGGATAGCCGAACTTTTGTTGGGATTAATTTTGACTTTCCACCTGTTGCACCAGGTTTCAAGTTGGTCTAAGGAGTTTTGGAGGAGGGAGACGGAATATCTAGGATAGTATGTGGTCAAAGCGCTTTTCGGCGTTTATCCCGTTATTCGTTTTGTGTGGGTAGCGTTCATGTATTGTAAGTCGCGTAGAATATCTGCGTTTCTTACGAACCAGGGCGAGGCGATGGCCGTACGTAGAGCTATGTTTTCCACAGCCTGGATTGACTTCAAATGGCTTTTTGCCGCGTAGGCGTACGTTAGCTGCGGTTGAAGTACCAGTCCTCCTCCAAAACTCATTAGATCAACTTGAAGCCTGGTGCAACAGGTGGAAAGTCAAAATTAATCCCCACAAGAGTACTGCAATCCTATTCACGAAACGAAAAATAAATCGCTCACGGTCGACAGATGCGATACCTTCAATTTATGATCGCAGAATATTTTTTTCATTAACAACATAGATACAAGTAGGTATATGTTTTTGTAATTTTTCACAAAATAATTGTTTTTTTTACCCAAATATTTATGCCTATTTAAATTGTAATTTGAGGCTAACATTCCATTAAACTGACTGATAATAGTATATTATTCAACGAGCGTATAATGATGGGTATTATTCACGAGGTGAAGTTTACGGCCACGAGCCGCAGGCGAGTGGCCTAAATAACCGAGTGGATAATAGCCATTATACGGGAGTAGAATACTATACTTTATCCACGACTACTAAATATTTTTGTTGAAGTTTTTTTTTTTTTGTTTTTAGTTCGTTTTTTAACACAATTTAACACAAAATATCAAAACACTGAGAAATCTTATGCACACAAACAATCATGTTGACAGGTTTGAGTCAAATTTGTTTTGTTTTAAAAGCTACTTAGATTTATGAAATGTTTCGAAAAACATGGTATGTTAAGAAACGATAGATACGACACGAACAAACGAAGTCTCTGATGGCTCAGTGTAGATGCTCCTTCCCTACCAACCGCGGGTCCCGGGTTCGAATCTGATATAGGAAAATTCAGTTTTTTAATTTTTTTTTATATATACAGCACCGAATTGAAAATATTTAGTGGTTTACACGATAAAATTTTAAAAACCGATTGTTTGTAGCAGAACAATATAATATTTTAGCTAAATCAAGGAAGCATCTGACAGTAGTGATTAATGTCTCATTAATGACTGCCGTGATTAATGGGTATTAATATGGTCGAGCAAACAGACGTATAATGGGTACATTATACAATAGTCGTGGATAAACTTACTTATAAAATATCTCAACATGAGATGCAGTAGAGTGTTACATCTATCGTCAATGGTCACTGCTACTTAGTGCCTATGGCTCCAAACACTGACAAGGAACAACTTGCATTATTACAGGTATTATAATAACATGACTCATTGCGAATTCAATTTAATTTAGTTTGAATTAATAAAAAAATATTGGCAAAATTATTAATAAATATGTGTATTTTAGTAATCTTGTAATTTTGTTATTTGGATGTTTTTTTTAATGTGCTGTAACTAATTTTTGAAACTATAAGTGTAGTTTTACTCATAGAATCAATAGATATCTACACATTTTTAATGGAGTTGAAAATTAATGTCTTCTAGCATTTATATTATTTTTATAAAGTCTGTCTGCCACAAATTCGTCGTCTTCCTCTTCTGCTATTCACCTGAATGTAATTAAAAACATAAGAACATAAACCTAATTAGTAACTTTTTAACATTTTTTGCCTAACCTTACTTTCAATTTACAACCTTACATAAATGTAGTTAATATTAGACTTATGCCCGCACTAACTCTATCTCTCTCGTACATGTCTGTGTAGCTGCTGTTTTAATGTTAGTTCGGTGTTCGGTGGTGGAAACCGCACATCGTGGAGACGGTGGCGCGAGCGAAGACCACCAGGGCTAGGCTCTATCCCTTACTCAAAGGTGGAAACACCCTCAGTTTAAGGAATAAGCGAACGCTTATCAAGGTGGTACTTCAACCGCAGCTAACCTACGCCTCCACGGCGTGGGGTCACGCGGCAAAAAGCCACTTAAAGTCATTACAGGCTGTGGAAAACATAGCCCTCCGCACGGCCAATGACGCGCCCTGGTACATAAGAAACACTGACATATTACGAGACTTACAATACACAAACGCTACACAGACAATAAGACAAAAAGCGGAGAAACGGTTTGACGTAGCCGCTAGACATGACAATCCCCTCCTCAGGCAAGCCGTTGACTACGTACCCGACGTGACCGACAAACACAAAAGACCTAGACACCAACTTTTTGACCCTGGGTGACCACCCCAACGACTCCCCCCCCCCCCCCTAACCTTTTCTGTTTCAGAGACAGCCAGGATCAAGAAACGAAGACAACGACACACACACACACACACATACACACCCCTCATACCCTCCTTTCCCCTCCCCTCCCGCGCTGGGCTAAGGGCCACCTTAGCAAAGCGCATCCCAGGCTGCATAGCCGCACTACCCTACCCAACCATACCACACATAAACATGACACTACCCCCGGGGTTTACACAGACGAGCCGGCGAAGCAAGAAGAGCGCCAGAAGAAAGGGCCCTATTCGGCAGGGCCCAGCCAGGACAAAAGGAGGTCCCACAAAGCGCCTACACCGGCCGCATTTGCGGTCGGGGTAGACGACGGATGGGGCCCACCTACGAAGGCTGTCCAGGCCTACACGAGATGAGGCAGGATAAAGAGGGATAATCCCCCTCGATCCCAAATCATTGAGGCCAATTTCTAGCCATGGAATAATGGTGCGGTGTTCGGTGCCTCGGTGGGTACTGGGTAGTGGGAGTGGGTAGTTCACTCAGTCCGGTAGTTTTAAGGTCTATGAAATTTATTGATCCATCTGTTTTTTTTAAATCGTAAACTTTATTAAATAATAATTGTAGATTTAAAAATATGTAAAACGGAAAGTGTGTAATTTTAAAATAATTGTATGTATTGAATGACATCTACTTCATGATTTAATAAACGATGTTATTATTGAAATATTGAGGTTATGTTTTCATTGTTTACTTATACATAATTTTTATTAAGAAAGAATTAACTCAAATCAAAATGATACCTCCTGTTGTTCCTGGACAGGCAGAAGAAAAACAAAATATGGTTGGCTGGGTAAGTGTTATATTGTTTTTTTAATTTATAGTACGTATATCACAAGTAAATCGCTATTCAAATTTTATATATCAAACTTCTCTCCTCAGTTTCTTTGGATCGTCTATCAAAATGTACTAAGATTTCTTCTAAATTGCTTTAGGCTTTTTTATTTATACCATGCAGGCTTGACAAACGTAATATAACATTAAAACAAGGAAATAAAATACTCTCACACCATGAAATATCGATTATAAACATTTTAGGAGATTAATATAGAATTATTTTACAATTTCAGATGATTCTCATATTTGTCTTTTTTAGAAAAATACTTTTAATATGCGTCAAATAAGCTTGATGAATTTAGCTGCAAGCCAAATAGGTGTCAAAAACGGAACAAAGTCGCTAATTCCCAATTATAGAAGAGCCTACAGCGTAACAAGTCCAGCAAAATCTTTGGATTTATTAAGAAAAAATTTACAAAATGCTATTAACAAAGATATAGACAATGTAATAAAGAAATATATTGAGGTAAAGTATATCCAACATTTTGAACTCCTTAAAGGGGAATATGTCTATGAAAATCTACTGTAACAGTACAGTTTTCTAAGTACATAAGTGAGAATATAATAAAATATTGTTTATACTCGTAGTTAATGTTGCTAGATCTTTAGTTTTAAGTGGAAGTCTCTTAATTTTTAGAGTAAATGTCTGTCCCTTAGCAGAGAAAACAATTTTTTTGACTGAAATGAAAAGGAGAAAGACCTATAAATATTTTTTTTCCAGAGAGGCGGCCGAAGAGCCATCCCTCTGAGTTTTTTGCTGACATTTTGCATTTATCAACAGGTACTGGGGCGGCCAATCATATTCGCCCAGGGTGCATAATTTAGAAAATGTCCCTGAGTAGTATTAAAAAAAAAACAATAAAATTTTGTAGATACTTAACATTGTTAAAGATTTATTTTTTAGAAATTTTTTCAACCAGCTCTGAGTAATATAAAAAATAATCTGGGAAAGGACAGCGTTGGTGAAGACCATATTAGAGAAGTTTGCAAACAAATGTTAGAAGAAGCAAAGTTAATGTATAGTGTCACACCTAGTTCTAGGGATAGTTCACCATATGAATATAGCCATAGTGAAGCAGAATCAGAAACTAGTGTTAGCGATGGACGTATAGGAAGAACTGTGAGTATTTCTAATATAATGTGTCATTGTACCTAAAAATTTCATTCAAGCATGTTTGAAAGTAATTATCAATGTTGGTTGTTTATAATGTTAGTTAAGTTAGTTAGTTAGTTATAAATTAACACAAAAGACATGTTAATCCGTCTTGAGTAAAATTAATTTATAATTTTTAAATAGTGATAATTTTTTTAGAGTCCATTTACTCACAATAAGAGAAAAGAGTCAGACACAGAGTCAGAGAATACCACAACAATTAGTCTATTGCCAACTGTTAAAAGACATAGGAACAAGTCTCATAATTCTACTGACTACAGTAGTTGTAAGTTGTCATTAAAACGAGACGGACCAAAATGGAATCCAGACAGAGTGAAGGGCAGCACATTATTTATTATGGGGGCTAGGGCAAATAAAGTGTTAGGTTATGGACAGACAAGAGGAAGACTGTATGTGAGGCATCCAAATCTTGTAAGGTAAGAATTATTATATTTGTATTTAAAATTTTTCTGTGTATTTGTATTTCTATTTTCATCAATCATCCATATGCTCTGCGTAATAGTTCCTAATTAAGGATTGTAATAGGTAATTATTATGTTCCATTTGATTTTTTAATAAATAAATAAACCCAAATATCTTTAGAGTATCAAAAGTACTACTTGATTTTCTACAGTAAAAGTTCGTGAAAAGTACTGTTTATATCTAAGTATCAGTTGATTAAAATATATATATATTTCACAAATATAGGTGTAACCCTCTGGAAATTTCAAAAATTTCATTCAAAATTTTCTAATACAAAACTTCCCTGGGCCAGGATCCCCTAAAAAACAGTATGGGTCCCACACTTTATATCAAAATATGACCACTTTAATTTTCTTAAGACGTTAATACTTTTCCATTAATTATTGTGGAGGATGTGACAATAATCCACACTTTCTTGAAGACCAACATCATATATTATCTTTCAAAATAATCTACGGGGTTATATTTTTTTGAAGTTACAACTTCTTTAAATCTCCCAGTAATTTTCTTTACCCCTTTAAATGTTTAAATAATTTTGAATAAAATTTGTCATAAACATGATCACATTTTTTATGTCCACTGTAAAATTTTGTTATAATTTTTAGTTGTTTTTCATAATTTTTATTGACTTCTTTACTCAAAATTACTGAAAACTAGACACTATATATCAGTTTTCTGAATGTTTGTTTTATAGAAATGACTTTTTCTCTACGAACCATTTAAATTACAAATTCTGTAACATAGGGTGCTACACCTTGTATGTCGTTCTTCCCCATGTCAACTACCATCTTTGGTTGACCATCTTCCTTAGGAAAAAAGTAATTATAAAAATGTTACAACTTTAAGGGTAATACCCGTATAGGGAATCAGATTTTGTTGAAAACTTCAATAATTTATTGTTGGTTTCTTTTTATTAATATTATATTATAATTTAATTTAGAAACAATTTATTTTCCTAAAAATTATTAACATAAAATCCTAAAATGATCTTACAACTTTTATAGGAATCTTCTTTCATAAAATCAGAAAAAAAATTACCCATAGGATCACTTTCGATGGACAACTCTTTACATTATACTTGCTTTCTAGATATTCTGGTGACCAGGAAGATAAAGAATGGCTAGCCTCCAAAAACTTAATGCCCCCAAGCGGCGGAAAGGCTTACTTGATGCTTCTAGAAGATATCAAAGAACTAACAGAAAGTGACGAGTACAAATATAGCCCAAATTTGCAGCTTCAGGAACTGAAAGGATTTGAAGTTCCAATGTTTTTATTACTGAAGATAAAAAACTTTATAGAGTATGTAAGAACTGAGAGAAAACTCTTGGCACATGTTGACATATATGAAGATCAGAGCCACTCTTCTACCCCTCCTTCTAATGTTGCTCTAGATTCTGCTCCTTCTACACCATCAGACACTACTGTTTCAGTTGAAAATCCGATAGATAATAGTTTTAAGCAAGACAGTTTTCTTAATATGTCATCTGATATGAGTAATAATTTAAGCAGTTCTGTAATTTCCAGTATTTTAGCAAATCATTTATCTACCATTAATAGTACTGATAGTTCTCAAGATTTTTAAGAAGATTCTGTCTTGATTTAGATTTTTATTTTTTATACCATATTTATTGCCTTTATTTATTTTTTTGCTATTTATTTTACTTTTGTTGTATAATAAAGTGAATGTGTTTTGTGTCTTATTTTTTTTCTTTTAATTAAAATTTTCTCTTAGGTATTACCAAAAACAGCACAAACCAAATATTTTTTTTACCACTTTTAAACAACATTTGTTTGCCTTGACATTTTGAAAATGAATTCAAAAATTAATTTTGACTATGGATGATATTTTGACAATGTTTTGAAAAAAATCTTAAAAATATAAGAAAATCAGAAATATTTCAGGGTGAAGTTTTAAGTCTTGATACTGTACTGAATTAGAAAAAAAAAATTGCTTTTTGCCCAATTAAAAAATAACATTTCTTAATTTGAAATAAAAAAATACTAATAGGCAAATCACAAATGTGGAATAATTAATACTTAATAATTTTTTAGTTGGACAAGGGTCTAAATCAAAAATTGACTAACCGAGCAAACAAAATAAAATTCATACTTTTTAACAGAGTATGATACTGTCCTGTATTTTGACCTGCTGAACACGATGGAGACATCAGAAATGTTCCATCACAGGATTTAAAATCGGTGGAAATCTCGATTTTTTGTTAAAATAGTTAAGATTCCGAAATCATTATAATAGGGTCAAAATAAAAACTTTATTCCTTCACTTTTTCTCTAAATTCCTTCTTTGTTGAATTATATATAGCCATTTTTAACCAATTTTGAACATTGAAATGCCTACAACTCCTCAATAATGCATTTTAGAGGAAAAGTGCAAGAATAAAAGTGTCGGATGTGATTCATTAAGTTTTGCTAGGTTTAGAATTTGTGGTTTATACCTTTCTGTTCTTTTAAAACTCGACTCTGTAGGTTTTGTTAAGTTTAGAATTAATGGTGTTGTATGTCATTATTCTAGTTTGTTTTTAAGCTCCTTTATTTATGTTACAATTAAAATTCGGAGTTTATGAACTTACTTTCTTTAATGATAACGAACTCTTTTGCTTTCGAAAAATCTATGCAGTGGTGCTCTTTTTCTTTTTTCCAGTTTTATAATATCTTGAGGGTTGCTTTCGCTGTACAGCAAGAAATAAACGCTCTCTCAACGGTAATAATAAAGAATTTTATTGAAAACTAATGTATAGAAAACTTGTGTGGAAAAAACGTGTTGACGGTGTCAGTGTTCGTTGGAGAGTGCCTTCTGTGTGGAGTCGATCGTAGGTATATTGGTAGTTGCTGGTAGAAGTCCCTGCTCCTTGGCGCCACTCTGCAGGGGTCGTCTTCCGGGAACCCCGTGGTGCGTCCGGCGGCGTTCTTGACGTTGTGCTTAAAAATGGGTTACTTGCGAACATGGTGTACCCACAATTTCTTCTCAACTCCAACAGTAATCCGCAATCATATTCACCCCATTTTCCTTGATACTGTCGCGGGGTCGCGGAATTACTCTGGTCTCTGCTTCTTCTAGAATTAAGGCCCTCGGTTGATCGTCTCGTTGCGGTTGTAAATAGGTGGGTTGTCGATCCACGGTAGCAGCCCCCCGTTATGTGCCGTGACGTGAATGCGTCTCATTTCAGCCTGCTGCCGGCTGAGGAGACCTGGACTGCGTTCAACTCACGACTTTCTTAAATTAAACTTTAAGAAATTCATGGTTCAACTACAGCTTATGCCTAACTTGTTAAAGTGTTTACACCCCTGCCATTATATCCTTTAGCAGTTCTGCAGAGTTTGGAACGACAAAAGTCAACAATTGTCAATCACTTCTAGTGTTCTTCTGCTCTAACCTAAATTTCTATTTCTACATTTTTGAGTTTAATTTTTAGTTGTTAACAATGGATCAGCAGAGACAAATAATACTACTTAATGCTAGCCATAAATTGTACTTTGAATCATGTAGAAATGGTGAAGAAAGCTGTATTTATATTATTAGAGGTAATATAAATAAAAAGTGAATATTCCTTGATTAATGATTACTCACACTCACAATAATATTTTCCAAAATGATAATAATAATGATAATAAACGAAAATGTTGATATCTATTCATTTGTATATAACCTTAACCTTACTTTATTCAAATGTTCAAATCCACCAATCAAATTCATTAAAACCATTTCTGGTGAAACTTAAATGTGCATCCATAAGTAGTATGGCTTTGGATAAATAAAGTGAGATTGGAACGAGAACTACCAACCATTTTAGTTTAGCATCATAACATTTGGAACGAATAATGCTAAAATTGGCATGGTATAAGCTTCTTGTGAACGCACTCCTCTTAGACTCTCCTCCGATCATCATCAAGGGGTCGTAGACCCGTATGATGGGATTGGCGGGATTGTAATGTCCAGGGTCTCCCTTTACCTCCGGTGCGAGTGCGTTAGTCGCCTGCTCGGGGGCTGGACAGTTCCCTGGCATTTCATTCCTCTTCCTCTTGATATAAGGCCCTGCGACCATCAACAAGAGAAAGTGAGATTTCCGATCCTCTGCCATCGCGATGAATTCGAGGAGCTCAAGAAAAAATTTCACGATCTACTTGTTTGTGGTATGGTTGCGACCTACACGGCCGTTGGAGCACTAACACTTTTCTTTTCCAATTTAGGACACTTGGAAAATGTTTTGGTTTGGGTTTTATAGAACTTTTTTTGGGTCTGATACCCTAGTGTCTGAAAATCACTCTCCTTATTCACTAATGTTTGCACTGTATACGGACTCCGTAGAGTGCCTGTATATGAGCGTATGAAAGCTTGAGTTTTAGCGTTTATATGAGAATATTGACCCAGACTCAAAAAAAAACGAGATATCCCTAATTTTAAAATAAAGAAATACCCGAATTTCGGTTTGTTATGTTTATATGATTCCTTTTTATTAGTTTACGGTTTGTATTGTATCAGGTTATATTATGTGTAGAGTTTACAGTAAGTATATGCCATTTTGCTTGTTTATCCTGCGATCAGTGCCGGCTCGCCAGGTGACGCAAGTGACGCATCGCTTCACCTAAAATTTCCGTTTGGTTGTGCAATTTAAAATTATTTTTAATTTTATACAAATTTAATCATTTAGATATAATTCTATATTGCGCGGTGAACGCCTTCTAAAAAAACATTGCCTTCGTTGAGCACGAACATCAACCTCGGACCATACAACGTTTAGTATACGCAAGTGACGCACATTGAAATCAGTTTGTATTCTGCTTCTCTTCGTAGCATTGTTTACGGCGGTTGTCATGGCAACGAGGCGGCCAATACGTGATTAAACTACGGCGTGGGGTAACGAGTGAAGCAGAAATTGAATCAGCATCGCCCATCGCCTGCCTTTAAAGGCGGGTATCCATTTGTGTCAAATGCCACATAACGTAACACCGTTACAGCTAGTGGAGAGGGAAAATTGTTGCATGGTACGTGTAACAAATTTGACACTCGTAACTAATCCGGGACGAACCAGTTGTCGGTTTTTAGTCGTCGCATCAAAGGGATGCAACAGTACTTTCTGCCACATGTTGAGACGGGGTTACCTTTTTGGCCGTAACGTTGCCTGTTGCACATGTTTATCGTTATAATTTTGTCGTATTTTTAGTTTCGTCAGTCTTTTGTATATGGTCTGGAGTCAGTCTGTTGTCTGCAGTGACTAGGAAGAGTATGTTTTTCTGTTTGTGCCAGGGAGTGGAGTAAAGAAAAGATTCAACTTGTATGATGAATAAAAATATATGACGCTGATGCTAACTGCAATTGCAGTGACGAATCCATTATTGCAGTCAGGTTCATCGTGCGAGTTTATGTTCCTGTGTCGTCTCGTAACCTTATTTTGTTACGTTACGGAATGAATGATATGACCAAAGCCACACATACTTTCGCAGCGAAGAGGGTCACCTTTTGCAACAGGCCGTAACATGTTCGTTGTTACGTGACGGGGCATTGCCAGAAGTGGATACCCGCCTTAACAGTTTATACGATACGCGTCGCCCAGTACCTACACGATTATAACGGTTCTTTGTTAATATTTGTTTTGTATAATAATTGTAGAAATGTTTCCTATGTATGATTCAGTATGTATTTTATTCCAAACCTCATTTTCCAGATGGAAAGTTGAGGACAAATAGGATTTTTTAAATTGCGAGAGACCTGTGCCTTATTCTCTCGATATGGAAAAAAGGGGAAGTCAAAAGACAACGGGTACGTTCGAAAGTTTCGGAATGAATTGTATTCGGAGTATAAGTGGTTGCGTGAGAAAGGGTTCATTTAAAAAAACTTTTCTGTATGCCGTGTTTATTTGTGGGTGTAAGGTCGGGCGTGTGGAATAAGAAGGGATTTAACAATTTTGGTGTAAAGTCACGCGAGTTTGTCGTAACCATAAAGCTTCTTTGGAACATACATGTACGGTGTGCGTTAATGTTGGCAAAAGTCCACAATTCGAACTAATATTTCAATTTTTTATAAAATCTAAATGAAAATCCTTCTCACGAACGTCAGTTTTTCGGTAATATTGCAAATGCAACAAAAAATTTGTAGATTCATTTAAAGCTGTTTGAAAATTTGAAAATTTTCGAGAGCGGCGCTTTTTTTTCTCTTTAGTCAATCAATGAATATGCTTCACCTATTCTCAATGTCACGAGGCGCTACTGCCTGCGATTTATTAGGTTGTGCTACGTTTTGAATTTGTAGTTTATACCAGCTTATTCTGTTAAAACTGGACACGACTATGCAAGAGAAAACTGTATTCCATGTTTCTCTGGCCTGATGACTGATGCATAAAAGATATTAAACTAGGTTAAATAAATTAATTTAATTTAAAATTCAGGCAAGTGATATCTAAACTCACGGAAAAGATTCTAACTTGAAAAGCCTCATTTGAAATCAGTGCCATCTCGAATATATATTCAGTGTGGTTAAATGTGAATGAATTACAGTGTGGATCAGATCACTAAATAGAACACTTCGTCACCGATGGAAGACGACCGAGAAGCGCGACGTACAGTACGGGATGCTACAATCGAATGATGGTCAGGGCCCGAGAACTTATACTTGAAAATATGGGGACACTGGGAACCACGTGACTTGAGATGGATATACAAGTTGGGGAAAGAGTCTATAGATGTCGCCACAAAGATTTTGTAGAATAAATTTTGACAATTCCAATTATGAATTATTTCATGTCATTCTTGTTCATGTTTATTGTTTATTGTTGGTTAGGTTTGGCGAGTGTTGGTGTGTGTTTTATTTGTGTTTTTAGTGTGTTTTATTAGATATTTCATTCACATTTATTTATATAACAGTAATTTGTATTCTATATTTATATTCACTGGTTATTGGCCTGAATTTGTTTTGGTATATAGGCTAGGTATACCTATAGGTATAGGTACTAGGCATTGATACTAAGATGTCTTACTCAAGCATTTGTTGAGGAAGGTGTGATCAGCGAATTGTCCGATAATCCCACTCACCTCTTCGTAAACGCAGAAGATAAACGAAGATTTCGATAATCCCCAAAACAGCACCAGGGAAGGCCAAAACAAAAACCGAATTCCGCTACGCAATACTTCTAATACACTAAAAACCTTTACAATTGTAGTATTTGGTATAAATAATATAACCAGGCTAAAAGTGTATTTACTATTTATTACTCAGTACCCTTTTTACATATTTCTCTACAAGCACAAGCTACCAGTCAAAGACGTAAAAATAACAGAACAAGGTCACCGCCTCATCCAACCACAGAGTACTCTAAAATAGATTGGCATGGAACCTAAGATTTAGATCAGTTAGAAGTAAACGATCTATACTCCGCGGTAGAAATTTTAGAGAGTTACTCATCGCTAGCTTTTGGACTAGTAAGGGGGATGAAGCGTGCCGGGAACGAAAATCCATTGGCGTGTCTGCGTAAAAGGCAACAAGATATAGAAAATATTGAAAAAAGATAATAAAACATAACATCTAATATTTTCTACGGTTTACTATAATCGGCATTTTGATCCATTTTAATTATTACAGCATTTTAAAACGTCCCAGTTGGGTTTTTTTAATTAATAAATTTATTATAGCCATGGAATTAGACCCCTCGTCTACGCTTATGCTATGACGTTTCTCAGGACTGGTAAATCAAGTCCGTTTACACACACTAAAAAAGCATTTCCCTATTCCCTACCAAGTGCAAAAGACAGAGATAGAATATAGATCGACGTTCAGTGTAACTCAGTCTATGGACGATTATAGATTCTATCGATGTGCGTAGCGAGCGGCACAAAGATAAATAATATTGAACCGTATAAAAATCATTTTATATTTTATACGCATTATGGTAATAGTGTTTTTATATTATGTCTGAATCACTCTCTATAATTTCGACCGCGGAGTATAAGTAACTAATTCTACAACAATGCTTTCCACAAATAATAACACCCAACTAGTTTCACACTTTAATGACGCAAGAATCAATCGGTTTGCATAGAGCCGTTGTCGGCAAAAGGCGCGTCAGTGGCGTGTAGTGCATTAAGTATATATAATACGTAAAAATAAATAACAAAAATACTTGTATTACCTACCTAATTGATATAAAAAAGTAGGTACAAATTCCTTTCTGGTTATAAGTAATACAAAAAGTGTCTACTATTGATTTATTCGATTCATTTACTATGTTCGTATTATTATTTTATATTGAGAAATTAAAAAGGTTCTCCACTTGCTCCATACATTTTTCGTCATTATCTAACAAGTCCGAATAAGGACAAAAAAAGCGTACATACTATTGAGTAAAATAGGGTCAAATATTAAAAGGACGCTGTTCCCACAAAGAATGTTTTTTCGGAAAGATTATAAACATTTAGTATTGGATTTACTGAATAACAATAACTTTATATTATGACATTTGCTGATTTTCAAGGGCAATGGAGAACGACAAACAAAAAGTACCTAATAAGACATTTTTGAACTTCTGTTTCTGCTCTACAAAACAAATTGGTGACATTTTATTTGATTGCAATGCGCTATAAGGACCGAACTCAGGTTAGGATTGTATCGTATTCTTATTTTTAATTTTAAATAAAACGAATTGTAGAAGTTGAAATTCCATATAAACCATCATTTCCAATAAAGTTTTTAAGTATCAAATCTCATTTTAAATATGTTTATTGTAAGTGAACTCTACAGAAGATATCAAAACATTATAATAGACGAAGCGTTGTTTAAAACATTTTTTTGCAAATTAGAAAAAGTAAAGGTACAAACAAGTCACGCAGTGATCGTACGGATGTTCCAAAAAATAAGAGATAGTTCTAACAGATAAATTGAAATTGTTCCGTTTTATTACAAACACATTAATTTTTGTATTTCCTTTCATTTCTAGTTTTATATTCTGATACCATCGCTTTTGTAAATGATGCAATGTAATGACAGCTATTAACAGTAACTATTACCAAAGTTATATTAATATCTAACCACTTTCATCGTCAGCTTTTAAAAATAATGACAATTGCAATTTATAATTAATTTTAATTTTAGTACCTATGTTTTCAATAAAATTTTCAAAAAAATTTTATAATAAATAAAAAGTTGCAAATGGGTATAAAATAATATTATAATTTAAATACTTTATAACAAGATGTTAAAAAATTGAAGCACTATGTAGGTACTTAAAAAAAATACGTTGTGGTTATAATACATTTAATATATGATCTCAACGAAATATCAGATTTGAAAATTCTATATGTAGTGAAGAAATTTTGAAGCTTAAGAGCTTAATGATGCACATGTAGGTCCCAGAAAAAATGATAAAAAAATGAATTTCTCGAAAATGATTTAATTTTATTCGCAACAATTGAGTTTCTCTTAAATACTCGCAATATATAATGAGGAATAAATTTTAAAAAATACACCATTACATTTAAAATAAAGAAAATGGTGGTACTACAATCTAATTGAGCTGCACAATGTTGTATCGTCTATGAAAGCTAAATATTCTTGGGGTACAGATGATATTCCGATATCGTTATCCAGTGGCGGCGCGTGAACATTGATTAAATGTGTTCTGCTTAGGGTTGTTATATTTGTTGAATTGAATTCCGAGATATTAAGTGCCCGGAGAGTTTCTAAATGGCGCCGCAGGCGAAAAATTTTAAAATTTTCAAGGTCACGCGTTTTCCTGGCACTTCTGAATTTTAAGGAACAATCCATTTATACAAAAATACAGATTTTCATAAGAACGATTTTTGAAATATCTATTCACGAATTACCTACTAACGATATAAATAAATGGGAATAAAATTAAATATATTATTAAATTATTGAATATTGTTTATAAACAAAAAAATCGTTTGTGAAATTTACCAACGATTCAACGAATTTTAATTTTCCTCGCCGTGTTATGATTTCTTCTTTATCTTTTTTTATATACAATATGTACATTATATTATATTCCGGGAGTTATACGTGCAAATCCGAAATCCAGGACCATACAGCTAATTCCCGGCACAATCACAGAAGATCCCGGTCATACCCATATGGCTAGATGTTCTTTTAATATGTCGTCAAGATCTGCACTAAAATTTATGAGTCCACGAAACCCATCAGGGTTGTCCGAATTTTCTGTCTCGTCGTGTCCGCGAAGTGCTAATTCGAAAGCTCCGCAAAATTAGGGTATCCACGATTTTAGATAATACATAACGATTTTTCGTTACCTGTTCATTGTGTTTCCGTATATTATCCCAATATGCAGAATCTAACTGACTTCTTATGTTTATTTTACCTAATGACTTAAATTACTTAAATCTTTCACACTGTATATCCATGCTTTATCCCCACCGAAAAGTAAGCACGGAAAACAAAACAGTGTATTTTTTAAATCACACCCGCACACCCACTCTGCTTTTGTGTACACATTATTGTTAAATTGTCTTTTATAACTTTTACTTCGGCTTGTTCCACTAATTTCAATATTTAATTGTGGTGTTGGCCCACCTAATTCTTTTATTTTTAGTTTATCCTCATAAGGCAGAG
>NW_019417053.1:124825-160583 GCF_000390285.2 Anoplophora glabripennis
TGATAAAACACGTACAGAAGTTCTTGGCGCATTTTCCATTATTTGTTGGACATTTTCTTTTAATTCTTCAGTCCGCTTTTTAGGTCGGCCGCTTCCTTCTTTTCTTGTTACACTGCCCGTTTCACGAAAAACATTAACACAACGCTGAACTGCACTTTGAAAAATTTTGTACTCAACAACGCCGGGAAATTGATTTTGAAATTCTATGAAACATTCCTCAATAGAATACTTCCATATTCCATCAATCTTGCGTCCATTTCTAAAGTAGGACTCTATGATAAACACTTTTTGTTCTTGAGAAAACACCATTTTAAACGCTTTTTAAAACGAAAATATTCAAATTGATAGCGGCGATATAGCGCTTTGACAGATGACGTTTAAGTTCATTTGCTATACGCTACGCCCTACGTCCAAATTTTCAGAACCAACTTGACCACGTTTTTATTTGAACGCTCGTTATTAAGGAGCGTAGCTCGCGTCGCAATAAATAATAATATAAGCTCCTAGATTTATTTTAGCGCGAGTACATTTGGATTCTTTAAATATTTTATGATTAAATACATAAAATTTTATGTGTTCTGCAGCTCCGCAGCTCTTATGGTAAAACCGCCACTGTCATTATCAAAGCAAGCCTCGACTTGATTGCCTATTTACAAAAAAGTTGACGTGCCTTCAGTGACTAATAACAGACCAATTGCCTTACAAAATCAGTTTACAAAAATATTTGAGAAAGTTTTTTATAATCAGCAGTAGTATAGCAGTGGGGATTCTGGACCACTCCAGGCTACCACCGGGCTGCCGCCATCCGGAGCTGGCACCAGGTCTCGAGCAGCAGCTCCAAGGTCACAGTATAGCAGTGGGGCTTCTAAGCCACTTCAAGGTCACCACCGGGCTGCCGCCATCCGAAGCTAGCACCAGGTCTCCAGCAGCAGCTCNAAATATGGATACTCTACAATAGTGATGCAATATTACAAATTCGATTATATCTCGAATTATTATTTCGATTATGGAATACTCAATGTTACTAATATCTCGATTATGAAAATATCCCGATTTATGGCAACATCCGGCAACACTGGTGGTTGATTAGGAAGAGAGATGGGCGAAACAACACTGCGCTGGTTCCTCGTACCGGTTCGGATGAACCAGTCCCGTTTCAAAGACGAAATCGTTAACAGTGCAACCTCAAGCGCGATGTTCATACGGCCCCAACGACACCCCCTCCCACCCCCGCCCGCTAACCTTTTCTGTTTCAGAGACAGCCAGGATCAAGAAACGAAGACAACGACACACACACATACACACCCCTCATACCCTCCTTACCCCTCACCCCCCCCCTAGCCTAAGGGCCACCTTAGCAAAGCGCATCCCAGGCTGCATAGCCGCACTACCCTACCCAACCATNTTAAATTGTCTTTTATAACTTTTACTTCGGCTTGTTCCACTAACTTCAAAATTTAATTGTGGTGTTGGCCCACCTAATTCTTTTATTTTTAGTTTATCATAAGGCAGAGAACCAAATAAAGTTTTTTTTTAAACAAAACGCTTTTCATTTTAATAACTATATAATATCCGTAGACGCCTAAACGAAAATATTCTCACTTGCCGCTCGCTGAAATAAACCACCACATACCACGTACAAAATATTACTGCATTTACTGCAGCAGTGGCTAGTGGCTGTCGCTGTTGCAGCCGCAAAAGCCCCCATCTTCGTGTACTGGGTCACGTGCCTGATTAGCCAATAAAAACAAAGGACGCATCTAATTGTTCGCTGTGCACACATTTTGTATACGAGGTTGCATATATTAAGGAACGTAGCTCGCGTCGCAATAAATAATAATATAAGCTCCTAGATTTATTTTAGCGCGAGTACATTTGGATTCTTTAAATATTTTGTTGATATTTAATATGATTAAATACATAAAATTTTGTGTTCTGCAGCTCCACAGCTTAAATGGTAAAACCGCCACTGACACATCATATCTCTATGGAAAAAAAAGATTTTCAAAAAAATCGAATTGCGCTTAGAAGGGTACTTTATGATGGTTTAACGCGATTTTAGGAAAAAAAAAATCACGTAATCTGAAATATGGCGAAAAAACGCGATTATTGCACTTTTAGGTTAGAATATCTCGAGAACCTAGGATGATGGACCAATTCTGAGCTCGGATTCGTAATCAGCGCACGAAAATCCTTCGGGCACACTAGGTCCGGTTTCTGGTTCTGAGCATTGTCGGCCTGTGTAATTAAAATATGTTGTTGGCCAAAACCAACATATAATAGAAATTTTCTACACATACAAATTATTATAAGTTTACCCCTAGCAGAAAATTTTTTTAGGGACGCCTATGAAACTCATTAATTTTATTACTAGACGATTTTTGCATGTTCAACTGACTTCGGAAAGACTATATACGGTTTATAGACTTTTGCGCATCGTATTTTCGAGGGCCACTATCAATGCCGCCATTTTGAACATGAATTTTGTTTTGTTTTGATTTTTGATGAGTAAGGTTAAGTTTTGTGAATTGTTAGTATTTGTTTATAAACATATAATTTACGCCTGCGACGGCTAATTTGCGCTGTGGATTTCATCAGTAAGAGTGGTTTTATGTATTTATTTCTTGCAACAACTGTTGTAAATTATTTTGTAGCTAAATGGGTAGAAAGTCTGGGACTTGATTACGAATTTAAATCGTCAGAGAATTTTGTTTTTTCATGTCAGTTTAAAGCAACAGATTTCGTGAGAGCTGTAAGTTAAATTCGCCTAAAGCCTGATGCAGTTCCAAATTTAGAAGTCCATTTAACTAATAAAGCCGACGCTCCATCCACAAGTTAAGTTGAGACATTACATACCATTCAAAAAATGTTTCATTTACTTCATCGATTTCATCATCAGATAACACGGCAGAGCGTTCTAAGCTTAAACGGAACCTTCGGTAATTTTACTTTTTTGTTGCTACTAATTTTTTTTAAATAAATATTAATTATTTTCCCTAGCAGTCTATATTATTATTTTAGTGAGTTGTCATTGTCAAATAAAACACTGTTATTCTACAGTAGACGATTTAAAGTAAAAAGTCGATTTTGAACGGTATAAGGAAACAAATATTAGTACATTCTTTGTCGGTCCCCGTTGGTTCTGAAAGTAAAACAAAATTATACGTTAAATAACGGTAATGCGGTCCAGCAAGCAACGGAAAATTAACAAGCGACATGCGGTAGCAACAACCAGTGAAAGCCCAAGCGGTGTAAAGCGGAAAAATTAGGTGGTGACAGGATGGTAAAACGGAATCCGAAGTATCTCGCCGTGCAATTCGTACTGCCTTTCAAGTTTTATACCTGGTGGCCGACATCGTCGGACTCTCAGTATACAACGCTTCCCGGTCTGATGGGTATACACGCCGATCAGGGAGAACCGTACGTATACTATATGGAACGACCCGGAGATTGGGTATAGACGCCCAACCTGTAGGTCTTAGTTCGCATATTCCCTATTACTCTGCGTAAATCCTGGTGCGGGACACCGGACAACGCTGAAGTAAACACGAAGGCTCCGTGAAGATTGGGTATACACGCCGAATCTTACGGGTGCTCTGTCGTGTGGGTCGAGAAGGACGGTGGAATTTGTGTGCGGGTTACCAAAAATATTCTCGGGCCCGCAGTAATTCCACACTTCTACACAAATCTTTTCGGACTTGTACTCGGTAGGAACGGAAAATAATTCTTACTAGGTTCACTGGTTATTCTTGGAGGGCTTCGGTGGACTTCTTGTTGCTATTGAGTTCTGGATAGAAAATGCCGGTTTTGGGGCATGTAAATGGCTTTTGTTGCCTCGATCCCCACCAGATTAACACAAGTCGTGGTGGGATCTTCACGTGACTAGCGAGTTATTAGTGGGGTAACGGCCGGTCTGATCCCGAGAGCGAATATTTGATATATATATATATATATATATATAAATCAATAAGGGCTTGAAGTGTTTTGNTGGAAAAAAAAAATTTTTTTTGATATTCAAAACCAGAAATGAACATTTAAAATCAGAATGTTCGTAAGTTCGACCAATTTTTTTAAAAATTTTTTTATTTCAAAATATAGCCTAAAGTACTAGTCCACCTAACGGAGACTAGTACCATGCTCACTGCGATACGTATGTACTTTAATTCATCTATCTCCTAAACTAATGCAGATTCCATTTTAAAACTTCTGGTGTATTATAAATGTACTTTAGGCTATATCTTGAAATAAAAAAAAATTTAAAAAAAATTGGTCAAAGTTACTGAAATTCTGATTTTTTCTTCCAATATCATTTTATAATTCAAAAGAACAGAAAATTTTCTATATAAGTCGCCATATTTAATATTATAAAATAAATTTGTTTAATTCGAAAAACTATTTCCGAAAAATACACATTTCAATTACGACAATTCTTTAGAAGCCCATAACTTGACAAATAAACATCGTACAAAAAAAATTGCGTGTTCACATTCATTCCTACTAGAAGTACCATTAAGCCGAATATGAACAAATTTCAGAACGTAACTTTTTTTTCGCTGCCCGCTTCACGTGAAATGCCCCATTGTTTCTGTATTTAGTTTCGAAATCGCAGTCTTTACACCTGTACATTTCAACCTGTGAAGGATCTTTATGCTTCAGTTGGTGCATTTTGATAGCATACTTGTATTTAGTTTCGAAATGGCAGTCTTTACACTTGTACATTTGAACCTGCGAAAGATCTTTATGTTTTAACTGGTGCTTTTTGATATTCATCTTGTATTTAGTTTCATAGTCGCAGTCGTTACACCTGTACATTTGAACCTGTGAAGGATCTTTATGTTTCAATTGGTGCTGTTTGATGTAAGCCTTGTATTTAGTTTCATAATTGCAGTCTTTACACTTATATATTTGAACCTGCGCAGAATATTTATGTTTCAGTTGATGCGCTTTGATAGCTCTCTTGTATTTAGTTTCGTAATCACAGTCTTTACACTTGTACATTTGAACCTGTGAAGGATCTTTATGTTTCACTTGGTGCTGTTTGATGTAACACTTGTATTTAGTTTCATAATTGCAGTCTTTACACTTATATATTTGAATCTGCAAAGGATCTTTATGTTGTAGTTGGTGCTTTTTGAAGCAACTCTTGTATTTAGTTTCGTAATCACAGTCTTTACACTTGTACATTTGAACTTGTGAAGGATATTTATGTTTCAATTGGTGCTGTTTGATGTAACTCTTGTATTTAGTTTTGTAATTGCAGTGTTTACACTTGTACATTTGAACCAGTGAAGGATCTTTATGTTGTAGTTGGTGATTTTTGATATTACCCTTTAATTTAGTTTCGTAATTGCAATTATTACACCTGTACATTTGAACCTGTGAAAGGTTTTTATGCTTCAATTGGTGCCGTTTTATGTAATTCTTGTATTTAGTTTTATAATAGCAGTCTTTACACTTGTATATTTGAAGTAATTTCTCATTTTCAGTTTCGTAGTCACAGGACTCACATTTATACGCGTCCAAATTGTTCTCGTGCCTCGTACAGTGTGCCGTAAAACAGATCGCACTTTCAGTTTCGTAAATACATTTATCACGTTTGTACAATACTTTGCGCTCCTGCTTGGTTTTCACTTCTGATGCATTCCCATGTTTACATCCACCCTCTTCTTCATTTTTACAGTCACTCTCCTCGAATGGTACAACATTGGAGCTCTGAAGTGGGGTGTCGCTGAAAAAATTGCAAATATAGAGTATTTTTGAAAAAGGGTTTTAATCTTAAGAGGTTACAGGTGGCACATGCCGAAATATTGCATTTCACAAAAAATTACTCTAATAAAGGGGCATATTTACATTTGAAGTTAATGAGATACATAAATACATAAATACAGTGAAGAACTGATAAATTCACAAATATCAAAATACTCACTGAGCATTAATATGCTGTACGTGAGGACAATTTATAATAGTAAAACATTTCTTAGAGTATATCTTAAAACATAACGCAAAAATAAAAACAAAACAGTATTTAATAGAACAAAATACATTTATTACTAATTTATACAAGAATTAATTTTATATTTAGTTATTTTTTAGATCTATAATATTATGGGTATTTTGTCTGCTTTGATTAAGTATATATCGTTTACATTCTCTTTTAAATAAATTTATATTTTTCATTGAAGTAACTGTAAGCGGCAATGAATTAAAAATCGTAGGTCCCAGAAAGCTAAGACTCCTCTGGCCTATAGTTTTTTGCATAAATTCAATTTTATAACTTTGGGTTTTAAATCTTGTACCATAGTCGTGATCCGGTTGCTGTAATAATAGCCTATTTTTATATAAATAAATACATACACAATAAAAATAATTTTGTCTCATATCAAACATTCCTATTTCATCTAATAGTTTATCCGAAGGGTACATGATATTTTTATTTAGAATAATTTTAAAAAATCTTTTTTGTAGTATGTCAATATCTTTTACGTGGGAGTTTAATATACCACCCCATCCCAAAATGCCATAAGTTAAATGAGGTTTTACAAGAGCATTATACAGAATCTTCATATATTCAGTATTTAAAATGTTTCTTATGTTATAGAACAGACATATAATAGACCTGAGTTTTTTAGCTACGGAATCGGCATGTATATCCCATTTTAGATGTGAATCAATGTAAATTCCTAAATATTTCACGTTACTAGTTGAATTTATATATGTATGGTCTGTCTACCATCCGTTATATCCAGAACACTATATGTTGGTAATTTATTTTTATATGATGAAAACGGAATATAGAATGTTTTCTCAAAATTTATAGTAAGAGTCATATTGTTAAACCACTTTTTTATGTTTGAGAAATCTTTTTCTACCTTATTTTTCAGCGTAGACCAATCAGATCCTGTATAAAATATAACCGTATCATCAGCAAAAGCAATTTTCTTGGATTTTCTAAGTAAAATAAGTTATTTACATATATTATAAAAAGCAAAGGCCCCAGGACAGTCCCTTGGGGAACACCATATTTAATTATACTTGGATTACTATATGTATCATTTAAACGTACATATTGAATCCTTTCCTGTAAATAGGTACGAAATAATTTCAAATTAACTCCACGTATGCCTAGATCTTCTAAAGAGGTAAAAAGTTTTGAGAAGTCGATTGTATCAAAAGCCTTTGCTAGATCTAAGAAAATAGCCAGCGAAGGATTTTGTTTATCTAATGAATTATATATGCTTCTTGTTAGACGAACAATTGCATCCTGGGTGGATATGCCTTCTTGAAAGCCGTACTGATTTTTAGAAATAATATTGAATTTTTTTAAATAAGAAGTTAATCTGGATTTTATGACCTTTTCAAATATTTTTGCGAAATTGGTTATAAGCGATATCGGCCTATAATTAGCTGCATCTAATTTATTGCCCTTTTTATATATTGGTTTGACAACAGATATCTTGAAAGCTGAAGGAACATCACCCGTATCAATAATAGTATTAATTAAATGAACTAATGGATCGCAAATATACTGGACAATATGTTTTAGTGTTTCTGTTCGTATTTGGTCTATTCCCGGAGACTTTTTGTTTTGCATGCTATTTATAATGTGAGTTACTTCAAATTTATCTGTATGACCAATATAAATTGAATTTTGTAGAACTTTTCTTTTTGGACAGTAGTTATTATCGGGAATAATTTTATTTGCCAGATTTTCCCCCACGTTTATAAAAGTTTCGTTAAATATATTTGCCATTTCAAATGTATTCACTATTATTTCATTTTTTTTATTATTTAATAACTGTATAGTATCCATGTTATTAGGTTTGTTATTAATTTTATTTATTGTTTTCCACATATCTAGTTTATTATTTTTATTTTCTTTAATCATGTTTTTGTAAAACTCAATTTTTCTTAGTTTTATTAAATTACAAAGATTTTTTTTATAATGTTTGTATTCTAACTGTAATTCCACGTTTGTTGGTTCTTGTTTAGTTTTAAAATATAAAAGATTTTTTTTATTTACACATTTGATTAGTGAAGGCGTTATCCACTCTTTCCTTTTGATATCTTTATGAGGTATTTTTTTATTATACGTACATATTTTCAATGTACTTAATAGTGTTTCTACGAAATTATTAGCTATATATTCTGAATCTGTGGAATTGTAAATTTTTTGCCAATTTATATTCCTCATTTCAAATTTTAATTTTTTATAATTAATGTAATTAATAAATTTATTTTTAGTGGAATTATTTTTAACCATTTTCGGGACAATTATTTGTAATGCGGTTGCATAATGATCTGTTATGTTCGAGTCTATTATCAGTGGCAAACATAAGTCATTATTAATTTTAGATTTTAAAAAAATGTGATCTATACAGGTAGCCGAATTATTTTGTACACGGGTACGTTTGTTTATCATTGAAATATAACCAGATTCATAGAGAATGTTAAGGTATTCTGCAGTTTCATCACATTTCTTCAAAATATCTATATTTATATCTCCAATAATCAATTCATAGTCATATATTTTGTTATGATTTGTTAAAAACTGTTGTAAATTTATATTAAACAGATCTATATCTGAGGAAGGACTTCTATATATAGAAATTAAGGAAATTGTGATATTTCCAACAAATACTTCCAAGTGCATGAGAGTAAGATCATGCATTTTAAATGTTTTTGAATTATATGGAAACATGTTTTTCAAATATATTACTATACCATCATTTTTGTTATATTGCCCTTCATTGTATATTAAATTATATCCTTCTATATTATACAGTAGTAGATTTTCTATTTGGTATGTTTCAGTTAATACAATACATTCAAATTCTATATCTAGCTGTTTTAACGATATTTTTAGTTCATCTAAATTTTTATGTATACTTCTAATGTTATTATGCAAAATTTTAAAATTTAGCGAACTCTCATTAATTTTAAATACTTCAGAACATTGATTAAAGTTATCTACAATTTCGGTTTCGATTTCTTCATATTCAAAATCTCTAATATATGTATCCATGTTTAGATTTTACTGTAGTCGCTAAAAAATATTTCACTTGCAAACAAACGAGAACATACTATTAGAAAAATAAATAAAACCTATAATGTAGTACATAATTTAACTTAACTTAAAATTTATGGCACATTCTTCATCATCTTCTTTTTTCGAAGAATCCTTTTCTGATTATTGATGTGATTATTAATTATACATTTGTACCACAGTATGGAAACAACTCAGTGCTTGCTATCGTTCCTATGACCGTCAGTTTTAGACTTCATTGAATTATGTATTATTAAAAAGGATAGTAACTTCCCAAAATTTTCACAAACATTCAATTATAAGTTTATGAACTTCGCAAGGCATTATTTACGTTTTTACTATAGTGAAATAATTTTCATGTTCAAATAGTGTAATAAGAATGTATAAAGTTGAAATAAGACGAGGAATTTCGTTTTTGGACATTTTATTAATAAGAAATCCAGATCAATCAGTTGTGACATTTTGGCAAGGTAAGTATGTAGTTAGCACAGGCAGCTACGACATAACAACGGGAAGAACCAATGCACTTTTTAAACCTATTAAAACTGGTAGAATTTTGAATTGTCCTTTTCCTCACCCCTTACGGCAAAAGGTAGAAATTTTGAAAGGTACACACAACAATATTCTAATATTAAGTAATATCACAATAAGAATACTCGTCAATTTAAGCAAAAAGTAAAATCTATTCGATTCAGATCTTTAATAATTAATATAAGTTCTTGTTAATTTAAATTTAGTTTTCCGTTAAATACCCCCTCCATTGTTTTGTTGTACATTCGCTTGCTCCCCCCTATATGTCCAGAGTTCCATGGTTTGACAGGAAATCTTCAAAGCTATCGAGCCACACGGGTGCCCGTTTTTAATTCCGCTTTCCGATTTTTGCTAATAAAACTAAGAGCAAAATGTGAAGAAAAACCATGGTGAGTTGAATCCGAGTTTGCTCTACATCGATAACTATATTTTCATTATTATAAAATTTTTACAGTCCACTAATTACTTAACCCATTAACGCCTAAAGGTACCATATGGAGCCAATAAACGTCAAGATAAAAAGTGGAGTTTGAGAGTGATTTTTTGCTAGCTTTCGTCAATTTGCTTATTTGCACATCTTCAGTATGATTTATGAAGCCCTTAGGAGAGTTCATGCGGCGCTTTGTTTACATTTGACATTTTTTTGTGTCGAGTGAAAAACTTGTTTGTACGAGTTTGTTGAAAACATGGACATCAACTTCGTGTAAGTATAATAGTTAATAGATATTTTATTCTATACTAGTTGCTTTTAGTGTTTTATTATACTATTATATCTAAAAACATATTCCTATTCGAGAATAATTTAACTGATTATTTGGTTATGTATAATATTGTTGTAAACATTGACGTTCCCATATGGGCCCGTTAGGCAGTAGCTCGGTTGAACTAATATATATCTTTAGCTGTAAATCTTCTTTTAGTGGAATTATCCCTCAGAAAGCGATTGTCAACTTGACTTTAGGAGAAATATATTGCAGGTAGAGTAAAACCAACAATTTGTAGAGGAATCATATTTTGACGTTTTTTTTTTAATTTATTTTCAGACATATCTAACGAGATATAAAGTACCAGCTCGCGCTACAGGACGAATACCTCGGGTAGCAGCAAGTGATTTTCGAGTCAGTAACGATATAAGGTATGATGGCATGCATCATTATGTAACCACTATTCCTGAAGCTAAAAGAAGACGATTTGGTGGTGAAAACTGTAGCAGCCGAGGAAGAACAATGTGCTGCAAATGTAATATCGGCTTATACGTTGACTATTTTTGGAAGTTTCATACTCAGTAATAACATTTACTCATTATTTTAAAGTTTCGTTAAAGGAACAAGTTACTTTTTACTTTTTTCATTGTTGCTCATTTCTGGTGACGTTGCGCCTAAAGGTCCCATATGGGAACACCTTGTTTTTCGGTTAATTTAGAGAAAAAATATTTTAAGTTGACTAAATATGTTAAATAAAGATGTTTACTACTTATTTGTATTAAAAATTTGCATTATTTTTTTATTTTTTTTTTATCGGCGTTAATGGGTTAATAACTTTAAAGCTATGTATAAAATCATACAATAAATCCATAAACAAAATGTCAGAAACAGATAATAGTTATTTATTGTATCAGTGTTTTACGTAACATTTTATCCAATGTTTCAACGCAAGAACGTAGTTTGAGCATTTAATATTCTTAAGTGGATCCAAGGCAATTAAAACACAAATGCAATACAACGTTTTATCCATAATCACATCGCAATCATATTTGTGGAGTCTGAATTATTGGAATTTAATAAAAAATATTGATATTTCTTACTACCTACTACTGTAGGTACTCAATGAAAAGTGGTAGGTTTTGTTATAACTACTGGTTGCTATGGCACGTTGTTTATTATCAATTATTTAATAAATAGTTCTATCTGAAATCTGGATGAAGTATCATTTTAGACGGTTCATATGTGTGGATAAAAGTACGATTATAAAGTGGATCAAATAATAGCACCCAGTGTAACATTTTTTTATTTTGCAATTTTTCAGTTCTTGTTTTTTACCTTATCACAAATTTTAATAAACTAGCCACAAGAATGAAAAGATAAAAAGAAAATCTTAAATTTTTGGGAGATTTTCAAAAGGCTGTAACATGGCGAAAGATTGCCGTAAAGCTATAAAAAAAAAACAATTCAAGCTTGAAATTTCTAGTTTCAGGATCTGAAAGTCGAAAATTTTTATGTTGACCATTTTCTTTGACTTCAGCTATTCATATGACGATTTGTCACTGAGTTATCGTCGTTCAAAGCAAAAATTACTTCATCTTCGTACTGAGGGATGCCTCAACATTACAGTTACAATTATGGTGTCTGTTTCTGGGGTGGGTCTGTTATGTCTTCTGATGTGTTTCTATGTCAAAAAAAGGTACTAAGATATATTTTTGATGTTTCCAGTTCACATTCATGTAGAGGATTTTTTAAAAACTATTTTATTCTAACTCTACCTTGTCTTTTCATATTTGCTTTGTGTAACTATGTACTTAACAATAAATCTAAATTTTATACCAACATGGAAATTCATGAAATTAATACACAACAAAAAAAATGAATACCATATACCATTTATGAGACTGCAGCTCACCATGAAATCACCAAACTATCTGGGCCTTAAGGTATTTAATAAATTACCTAATGATGCAAAGACCTGTTGTACTGTTGAACTTTTTAAAAAGATACTCAAATCGTACCTAATTGAAATGTGTCCGTATTCTTTGGATGAGTACTTTAGATTTTAATGGACAGCGATTTTGTTTTTTTATATGAACTATATGTGATCTAATGTGTTGTTAATATATTTAATTTAGATTATAAGTTATGTGTGACAAATTCTTACAGTGTAAAACTGTCTATTAGAAAATATATTACTATTATTATTATTATTATTGTCTCATCATGCTCGGACCAGTCTTTTACAGTCCTATTTATTAAGTAGACAATGATTATTTTAATTCAACGAGTGATTTTTTAAATATATTTCCACTCTTATTTTTTTTTTTGTATAGGCTTAACATAATAAACGTTTGTTTCTTGAAATACTGGAACATTTTTAACAATTTTTGTTTTGAAATTATGTCTTTCGTATATATACTTAATCTCTTCATTATTATTTACAGCCCTATTGAAGATTTTGAAATAGCGTAAAAATAATTTTTCTGTAAGAATGACTTAATAAGAGTGTACAAATCCGTCCAAATTGGCTTTCTTCTTGCTATCTGCTTAAATAAGCACTAATTATAAATTGCCATTTTTGCCCGAAGTTAAAAAAATTTAATGAAAGAATAAAATCTAGTACAAAATTCTTTGTACTAATATCCGATTTAAAGCCATAAGTACCGATTGTTTTATAATGATTTTTTACATTTTTTTCCAATAATTTGTTAACATAACTCTTGATTGTTTAAAAATTTGTACCTACAATACCGTTTATACATAAACTCATAATTTGTTAGTTTATCATCACATGGTACATATTTAATCATATAAAGTCATGAAGTATCAGAACTGCGGGCTACTATTTTTTAAATTGATATTAAAATAGTCTTTTCTTACCTCCTTTCCTCATCTTCCGATTTTATGTCAATACTTTCAGCTTTGATCAACATTTCCATCTCGTTAATATCGAATTTCTCGTCCAGGTTTTCAGTTTTAACGAATAAATCCAGTGGAGACGTATCTATTTGACTTCCTGTGGCTGAACTATCAAAGTTACTTTTAATTTTTTCTTCCAACTCTGAACAGTCTTTAAGGAAACTGTTGTGGGTACACAGAGAATCGAAGCATGGCTTACAAACAACGGGATCTTTGATGATATTTATATTCTACAAATCAGTTTCGTTAAATTACAAAATATGCAAGTATTTAATATCATTGATACCATTTCAGGAGCCAATTTCTCAATAACTTCAAGTTCCACTTCACGTATGCATTTAAACTCACTTTCTATTGGGTACATACACAATCGACATATTTTCTGACTGTAAAGTAATTCACTTTTCTTCTCCTGCATGTACACTTCTCTTAGGTCAAGCTGTAACATTTTTTCGCTATCCACATAAGGAATAATTGTGTTATCGGTATTCAGACATGTTGACTTAAATTCTAACGCCGCATTTAACTTTTTTCTGCAAACCTTACATATGACATCTTTGCTCACATCAAATTTCTGAAAAATATGCAACTTTAAACAGAAAAGAAATAAGTGTAACGGAAAATAAGTTAAAAACTAAAAGCTGCTCTACACTTGAGACTGCTAGGATCTAATTTATTTATAATTCAATGGCTTACCAATTTCAGCAAAAGAACATCTAGATCTAGAATGTCTGGAATGACGTTATCTATCACTTCAAAACTTTCATCGGTTATATTTTTAAGGCAAAGCTTACACGAAGTTTCCTTAATATCAGCCATTGCTCTGGAGCAATTTTCTTTTACGTATAAATAGAACACAGATACAAAAAACTAAAACATAAAACAAAACCTTCAATTCTAACCTATGCATTCTAAACTTCTTGGCTTCTTACGGTAGCATAGCTGTTTGGCAGTGTTGCCAGATTCTCGAAAACTAATGTCGCCACTTTAACGGAGAAATAGCCAAAAATAACCAACCTTCCCTTCCAACATTTAAATCATAATCATACCGATAAGGCAGTAAATTATCGTTAAATAAATGCAGCTCCATTATCTTCCGCCCGTTATTTAGGTTTTCTGTGACAATTTGATTTAAATTTAGAATATTCTTTACCCAGGTTATAAAGGTTAGGTCAGTCTTCTCTTCGCTTTATTTAATACCAAGTTACTTAATTAATCTGTGGGACCGAAACAAGAACTTCAAAATTATTTATTTTTGCCAAATAATAGAAGTAGAAAACAATTAATCTAAATAAGAGGCTTTTATTGGATAGGGCGGATCGAACATGCATTCACTGAGGCCATCTCACGTTGTTGCAGCAAAACATTGTCCTTTATGGAAATTGTTAAACAGAAATCTGCAACCACAGATCGAATCTGTATTTCCATGCTTTCAATCAACAGAAATAGAATGCGTTGACTGAAATATTTCAATCAACGCAGAGTAGAATAGAATGTTTGAGGTTATAGTTTTTCTTCAGGACTTCAGGTAGGTTGCCGCGTTTTATACATTAATAAATTTGTTTTGTTTTAAATTAACATAATAAGGGATTTATTGAATCAATCGTCTGAACTGCCTTACTGTTTTTTATTCGTTTTTTTTTATACAAAATGAATTTACCTGGTAGAACTAAACGTCAATGTTGTACTCCAAATTGCAAAAGCATTTCTTACTATATGAATATCTGTCATACGTTCTATAGAAATAAAAGTTTTTTTCAGAATTACAGAAGACAGACAATTACTGTGGATTGAATCAGTTCGGAAATTATGTAAATCAGAATTTACTCCGACAAACGTATCATTATTTTTGTGAATACCATTTTGAGTAAAAAATGTTTAAAAAACAGTAATAGAAAGTGCTGTGCCAACATTATTTTTAGAATCAACTACAAGTTCACCTATTAATTGTAATAATATCACCTCGGAATCCTCGGATAGTATCTAACATTCAGCAAAACAATTTGTTAACGTAACATTACAGAATTTTCATAGTACGAGCTGCCAAACTTCAATTTACGATGATTTTTCACCTCCACCTTTTAAAAATCCGAAATGCACATATGTTTAAAATTGTTATTTGATATAAGTGCTATAAGTGTAGTATATTACATCGTACTGATGAAAACCAATTACTTCGAAACAAATGTATCTAACCATAATTTTTGTCAAGTCACTGTGCAATGCATTTTACATAAAGTCAGGTAAATAATTCTTTCAAATTCTTTAAAATTTGCAGTTTTTAATGATTTCTTTAGAAAATAATAAATACAAGAGTCTCCCTATCTGTACATTTTTTTGATACTTACATATTTTCGAATTCATAACAAAATGAATTTTGTCACACATTTAAGTATCACTGCTTTAACTTTTTCATTTAACCAAGTGATAATTAAAGTACATATTTCATAAGTAATGGGTCATGGAACAGGTGTTAATGATTCACGTTAATTTCAATGATTAACTTAAACTATATTTAATAGCTGTTTTGTGATTTATTAATTATGACACTTTTTATTCTTTGTATTTTGTTACATTTAAATTTACCGCCATTATGGTGCAGCGACATCTATTAGCTAGTAGAATTAATGGTTACTCTAATTGTGTTTTCCAATGCAGTTTCCTTAATTATTTTATGGTCTGTGGTTTTCGAGTGTGTCGTCTGCTGCATCAGCTACAGATGGCGGTACTCTGCCACTGCTGCTGACAGGATACACAAAATAAAACCCTCTTATTTAGTTACTCATATGCCTATATTATAGGTTAACAAAAATAAATATGGATACTCTACAATAGTGGTGGAATATTACAAATTCGATTAAATAACTCGATTTTTTTTCCTAGTTCATATTATATACGTTGTTAATAGTTAATTTAATACCTAAATTAATTCGATTATATATCTCGAATTATTATTTCGATTATGGAATACTCAATGTTACTAATATGTCGATTATGAAAACATCCCGATTTATGGCAACATCTGGCAACACTGGTGGTTGATTAGGAATAGAGATGGGTGAAACACTGCGCTGGCTCTTCGTACCGGTTCGGGTGAACCGGTCCCGTTTCAAAGACGAAATCGTGAACAGCGCACCTCAAGCGCGAAATTCATACGGCGCAAATGTCGAGTGTATTTGCAACCTGCGCCACCTACTCAAACGATAATTAAGTGGTGAAAACACATTTTTATTCAAATAAATACAAGGAAATAAATACAAGAAACAATAAATAAATTCTCATTCCAAAATTGTTTTGTTCCTTACATATTTTCTTAACTGCTAATAAATAATAAAAAAGCAAGTTCTATAAATGCAATAAAATAATACATCTCTATTAAACAATCTATTTCATGTGTCTGCTAAATAAATATTATTATGCGAGCTACACAGAGCTGGTACATGGGTCGCAGTGTACTACTACTAAGGAGTACTAAGAAGAGAAGGGATAATTATGATAAATTCGGCTCAATTGAGACGGCTCCCTACGAGGATAAGGAACCGGTAAACCGGGTAACAAAATGAGGCGGATTTCTCGTCTCTGGTTAGGAATGTTCCAACACAGCTGATGCGAAACGCGTATTTTCACTACCAAGTAAATTTTGTATCGATACCAATCTTTTAATGCTTTATTCCTAATGCCGAGTTCACAGAACTTCGACTGCGGCGCGCTAGCTACAGAACTCCACCACCCTCTTGGTTCATCACGGTAAAATTAACAGTTTAGGAAATATTTGTGATTTTATGTCGCAATGCACATCGAGCGGCGCCTCCACCATTTTTTTTATTTTAATTTTTAATTGGACGTAATTACTATGTTAGAACCGTCCAAATTTTTAAAATAAGAGCGTAGAAAATCTTATTGTCTCCTAATGTAATTTTCATTAACAAACACACGCAGCATCTCATCTGGAAGTAGCGCCAAGCCGGCTGACCGACCCATGCGGTGACGTCATTGCACTGCCACGGCCGAGACAAATATTCGCTTTTGAAAAATCATAGTTTGAAAATCGCTCAACGGATCGAGTTGAAATTTTCAAAATCGCCTAATCATGAGCAACACTTTGTGTATACAAAATAAGAACGTTTTTGAAAATTTTCTGAATGACCCCGTTGTATACACTCCATATCCAGCCCATTAAATGCTTGTCCAACTGATTGGGCATGTCATTACTGCATGTGATCCCTGCACAGTGCTACCAACTCTTCGGTATGAAAATGGTGCACAATTCAAATCTTTTGGGACACCTTTTAGAAATTCGACCCGATGTAATGTACACCAACTTTAATTAAAAAATCTCTACTATTTCGAAAATGGAGATTTCGAAATATTTATAAAACCAAGAACAAAGTACATACAAATTAAAATCGGGATGCCCTGTATAGTTGATCTGCCAACCCACAAATGTGACAGTGAAATAAACAGCCTTCTATTATAAAAATCATGTATATTTATTTTATATTAGACCCTCCTATTAATTACATGTTCTACACAGGAAAAGTGTCGGTGTCATATACACACCTTTCGGTTTTAATTTGCCAATATTCAGCAGACTGTCACATTGTAAAACACAGGAAAAGTATCCACACTTGCCACCCTTAAATGTCTCCATTTTTGCCAATATTTTACACAACGAATGAAGAGTAATAATTCAAACCTGCCAACCATTTTTTATGCATTACTTGAGGTCTCCTGAAAGACTCCCTATGCTGGGTCGTTAGCAAAGCACACCGGTACACTTGCATTTGGGGCATTTCAGGTGAAGCGGACAGCGCAAAAAAAGTTACGTTCTGAAATTTGTTCATATTCGGCTTAATTGTACTTCTAGTAAGTATGAATGTGAACACTCAATTTTATTTTTGTATGATGTTTATTTGTCAAGTTATGGGCTTCTAAAGAATTGTCATAATTGAAATTCGAATTAAACAAATTTATTTTATAATATTAACTATGGCAACTTATATAAAAAATTTACTGTTATTTTTAATTATAAAATGATATTTGAAAAAAAAAATTTTTTTGAACTTTTGTTAATACNTGTTCAAAACCAGAAATGAACATTTAAAATCAGAATGTTCGTAAGTTCGACCAATTTTTTTAAAAATTTTTTTATTTCAAAATATAGCCTAAAGTACTAGTCCACCTAACGGAGACTAGTACCATGCTCACTGCGATACGTATGTACTTTAATTCATCTATCTCCTAAACTAATGCAGATTCCATTTTAAAACTTCTGGTGTATTATAAATGTACTTTAGGCTATATCTTGAAATAAAAAAAAATTTAAAAAAAATTGGTCAAAGTTACTGAAATTCTGATTTTTTCTTCCAATATCATTTTATAATTCAAAAGAACAGAAAATTTTCTATATAAGTCGCCATATTTAATATTATAAAATAAATTTGTTTAATTCGAAAAACTATTTCCGAAAAATACACATTTCAATTACGACAATTCTTTAGAAGCCCATAACTTGACAAATAAACATCGTACAAAAAAAATTGCGTGTTCACATTCATTCCTACTAGAAGTACCATTAAGCCGAATATGAACAAATTTCAGAACGTAACTTTTTTTTCGCTGCCCGCTTCACGTGAAATGCCCCATTGTTTCTGTATTTAGTTTCGAAATCGCAGTCTTTACACCTGTACATTTCAACCTGTGAAGGATCTTTATGCTTCAGTTGGTGCATTTTGATAGCATACTTGTATTTAGTTTCGAAATGGCAGTCTTTACACTTGTACATTTGAACCTGCGAAAGATCTTTATGTTTTAACTGGTGCTTTTTGATATTCATCTTGTATTTAGTTTCATAGTCGCAGTCGTTACACCTGTACATTTGAACCTGTGAAGGATCTTTATGTTTCAGTTGGTGACTTTTGATAGCATTTTTGTATATACTTTTGTAATCACATTCGTCACACCTGTACATTTGAATCTGTGAAGGATCTTTATGTTTCAGTTGGTGCGATTTGAAATAAGTCTTGTATTTAGTTTCATAATCGCAATCGTTACACCTGTACATTTGAACCTGCGAAGGATCCTTATGTGTCAGTTGGTGTTTTTTGATATTACCCTTTAATTTACTTTCGTAATCGCAATTGTTACACCTATACATTTGAACCTGTGAAGGATCTTTATGCTTCAGTTGGTGCTTTTTGACAGCATACTTGCACTTAGTTTCATAATTGCAATCATCACACCTGTACATTTGAACCTGTGAAAGATCTTTATGCTTCAGTTGATGGTGTTTGATGTAATCCTTGTATTTAGTTTCGTAATCGCAATTGTTACACCTGTGCATTTGAACCTGTGAAGGGTCTTTATGTTTCACTTGGTGCTTTTTGAGAATATGCTTGTATTTAGTTTCGTAATTACAATTGTTACACCTGTACATTTGAACCTGTGAAGGGTCTTTATGCTTCAGTTGGTGCGTTTTGATAGCATTCCTGTATTTAGTTTCGTAATCGCAGTCTTTACACTTGTATATTTGAATCTGCAAAGGATCTTTATGTCTCAATAAGTGCCTCTGAAGTAATTTCTCATTTTCAGTTTCGTAGTCACAGAACTCACATTTATACGCTTCCAAATCGTTCTGCTTCCTCTCACAGTGTGACGTAAAACAGATCTCACTTTCAGTTTCGTAAATACATTTATCACATTTGTACAATACTTTGCGCTCCTGCTTTGTTTTCACTTCTGATGCATTCTCATGTTTACATCCATCCTCTTCTTCATTTTTACAGCCACTCTCCTCGAATGGTACAACATTGGAGCTCTGAAGTGGCGTGTCGCTGAAAAAATTGCAAATATAGGGTATTTTTGAAAAATGGGTTTTAGTATTAAGAGGTTACAGGTGACACATGCCGAAATATTGCGTTTCACAAAAAATTACTCTAATAAAGGGGCATATTTACATTTGAAGTTAATGAGATGTGATTATTAATTATACAATTGTACCACAGTACGGAAACAACTCAGTGCTTGCTATCGTTCCTATGACCGTCACTTTTAGACTTCATTGAATTATGTATTATTAAATAGGTAGTAACTTCCAAAGATTTTCACAAACATTCAGTTATAAGTTTATGAACTTCGCAAGGCATTATTTCATTTTTACTATAGTGAAATAATTTTCTTGTTGTCAAATAGTGTAATAAGAATATAAAAAGTTGAAGACAAGGCATTTCGTTTTTTAATAAGAATAATAAAGAATTTTAATAAGAAGAATTAATGAGAAATCCAGATCAATCAGTTGTGACATTTTGGCAAGGTAAGTCTGTAGTTAGCACAGGCAGCTACCATTTACATTTGCTACGACATAACAACGGGAAGAACCATTGCACTTTTTCAACCTATTAAAACCGGTAGGAATTTAAATTATCCTTCTCCTCACCCCTTACGATAAAAGGTAGAAAATTTGAATGGCACACACAACAATATTCTAATATTAAGGAGGTTTATCGGATACGGAGGTACATCTAAAGTCTAATGAGAGTTTCTGTAGATTCGCTAACGACTAAAGTAGTAAGCCTTTAGATTTGTCAACGTTGCACTTGGCTGGTTTGCTCGCGTTTGGTCATTCTGTTTGCTTGGACACCTGCAAATTTCAAATAATACCCTACATCGAGACCGCAGCGCTGCCGCTATCACACATATGGAGGATAAGTTAGTCAACGACAGCAGTTTGAAGGAGAATTATTATAAATTATGTGGCTTACAAGTACCTAATCGATTTCTACAAGCTGTCATACGATTCCTTAGATATCGGTTTCCTATTTATACAAGTTGCTGTGAAAACTGTTTGTCAATTGTTGCGCACTCCAAGTGGAAAGACCAAAAAAATCAACATTCTCATAAGACTTCGTACTAAATCGTGAAAAATTATTTTATTAATATGTCGTCTCTTAGGTATCCAAACTAGTCATAATTTTGTTTGAGGATTTTCTTCATATTAATAAGCTTATATTAATGTTTGTATGAATATTTGTTTGTCAATTACAAATCAGATAAACCTCCTTAAGTAATATCACAATAAGAATACTCGTCAATTTAAGCAAAACGTAAAATCTAATCGATTCAGATCTTTAATAAATAATTTAATTATCAAAAAACGCATTTAAGGCTACTGTTATGGTTTCTTAACTTTTTATATTTTATAAGTTCTTGTTAATTTAAATTTAGTTTTCCGTTAAATACCCCCTCCATTTGTTATTTTGTACAATCGCTCGCTCCATGGTGAATTGAATCCGAGTTTACTCGACATCGCTTACTATACTTTGACTATTATAAAATTTTTACAATCCACTAATTACTTAATAACTAATAGCTATGTATAAAATCATACAATAAATCCATAAACAAAATGTCAGAAACAGTTAACAGTTATTTATTATATCAGCGTTTTAAGTAGTATTTTAGCCACACAAGAATGTTTAAACGTGAGAACGTACTTCGAGCATTTAATATTCTTAAGTGGATAAAAAGCAATTAAGACACGAATGCAATAGAACGCTTTATCCGTAATCACATCACAATCATATTTGTGGAGACAGAATTATTGGAATTTAATAAAAAAATATTCACACGACTTGATATTTCTTACTACTGTACGTACTCAATGAAACGTGGTAGGTTTTGTTATACCTAATGGTTGCTATGGTACGTTGTTTATTATTAATTATTTAATAAATAGTTCTATCTGAAATTGGTAAAAATGCAAGAAAGTAATTGTGTTCCTGTTTGAAGCTCAAGAACCAGGGAACATTACGAAAAAAACGGAGAGTAATGACTATAATTGAAGAAGTCATGCTATCGTATTTTTTAAATTTGAAGAAAAAATATGCAATTTCAACTATGTGGTCGAAGTATTTGATGTTGAAGGCTACTATAAAGGTCTACAAAAATATAGATATTGGAAAATATAACAAGCTTACTGATTATTTGAAGAGTGAATCGAGAGGATACAAAGCAAAAAAAGTGGCAGTACTGAAAAGAGCACATATTGAAGAACTTTTTACTGGGGCTTCCGATAAAGGATGTTTAATGATTAAGCTAATATCTTTTTACCTTTCACAAGTTGTTAGGTATATAGTGAAGTTAAATGTGATAAAACAAAAAACGAAATGTCTACTACTATAAATGTAAATGTTATTGTTAATAAGTAAATAAATTAAATTTGATTTATTATAGGTTTATTATTTTTTCATTATTCTACTAGTGAAATAAAGTTACTTTATTGCACTAGTGGATAAAGTATCATTTTAGGCGGTTCATATTGTGTGGATCAAAGTCCAACTAGAAAGTGATTGTGGATCAAATAACACCCAGTATATCACTTTTTTTTTATTTCGCAATTTTTCAGTCTTTATTTTTTACCTTATCACAAATTTTAATAAACTAGCCACAAAAATGAAAAGATAAAAAGAAAATCTTAAATGGGGTGATTTTCAAAAGGTATATGGCAAAAAATTGTCATAAAGCAATAAAAAAAAAACAAATTCAAGCTTGAATTTCCAGTTTCAGGATGTGAAAATCATTTTCTTTGATTTGAGCTATTTAAGACCTTCATATGAGGATTTGTCACTGAGTTATCGTCGTTCAAAGCAAAAATTACTTTTTTGACCTTGATAAATAGTGAATTGCTTCGGAACTAATGATTATACAGAAAATCTAAGCAGAGTTTTCAAAAGAAAAGGCCGATACGAAGGGGGGAAAGGAAATACTTCGTACTGAGAGATGCCGATCAACACTAGTCTCATCGTGCTCGGACCAGTCTTTTACAGTCCGATTTATTAAGTAGACAAATTGATCACTGGATATTGGTATTTAGACCCACATTAAATACAATATTTGGCCCATACATTGTAATCATAGAGAAAGACAATTGTTTATCGGATATTACAGTGTGACTAAATTAATTGAATTCGTTACAATGAATTGAATTCGTTCAACGAGTGATTTTAGAAATATTTTTCTACTCTCATTTTTTTGTGTAAGCTTAACATAATAAGCAACATTTCTTGAAATATTGGAACATATTTAACAATTTTTTTGTTTTGAAATTGTCTCGTATATATACTTAATCTGTTCATTATTATTTACCGCCCTATTGAAAAGCTTAAATAATACCTTTAAAATAGTGTAAAAACAAATTTTCTGTAAGAATGACTTAATATGAGTGTACAAATATGCCCAAATTGGCTTTCTTTTTGCAATCTGCTTAAATAAGCTCTAATTATAAATTGCAATTTTGGCCCATGTTAAAAATATTTAATGAAAGAATTAAATCTAGTACAAAATTCTTTGTACCAATATCCGATTTAAAGCCATACTGATTGTTTTATAAAGATCTTACATTTTTTTGCAATAATTTGTAAACCGAACTCTTGATTGTTTAAAAATTTGTACCTTCGATACCGTTTATAATTGACATAAACTCATAATTTGTTACTTTATCATTATTTAATCATATAATGTCATGAAGTATCAGAACCACGGACTACAATTTTTTAAATTAATATTAAAATAGTATTCTCTTACCTCCTTTCCTCATCTTCCCATTTTATGTCAATACTTTCAGCTTTGATCGACATTTCCATCTCGTTAATATCGAATTCCTCGTCCAGGTTTTCAGTTTTAACGAATAAATCCAGTGGAGACGTATCTATTTGACTTCCTGTGGCTGAACTATCAAAGTTACTTTTAATTTTTTCTTCTAACTCTGAACAATCTTTAAGGAAACTGTTGTGGGTACACAGAGAATCCAAGCATGGCTTACAAATAACCGGATCTTTGATGATATTTATATTCTACAAAGCAGTTTCATTAAATTACAAAATATGCAAGTATTTAATATTGTTCATACCATTTCTGGAGCCAATGTGTCAATAGCTTCAAGTTCCTCTTCATGTATACATCTAAACTCACTTTCTACTGGGTGCATACACAATCGACATATTTTCTGATTGTATACTAATTCACTTTTCTTTTCCTGCATGTACACTTCTCTTAGGTCGAGCTGTAACATTTTTCTGCTATCCACATAAGGAGTAATTGTGTTATCGGTATTCAGACATGTGGACTTAAATTCTAACGCCGCATTTAACTTTCTTCTGCAAACGTTACATATAACATCTTTGCACTCATTATCAAATTTCTGAAATATATACAATTTTAAATAGAAAGAAACTGAGTGTAACAGAAAATAACAACTAAATACTAATAGTTGCTTTACACTTGAGACTATTAAGATCTAATCTAATTATATTTCACTGACTTACCAATTTCAGCAAAATAACATCTAGAATGTCTCCGATAATGTTGTCTACCACTTCAAAACTTTCATCTGTTATATTTTTAAGGCAAAGCCTACACGAAGTTTCCTTAATATCAGCCATTGCTCTGGAGCAATTTTCTTTTACGTATAAATAGAACACATATACAAAAAACTAAAATATAAAGCCTGCAATTCTAACCTATGCATTCTAAATTTCTTGGCTTCTTTTCTTAGGTAGCATGAGTTGCGTTTGGCAGTGTTGCCAGATTCTCGAAAACTAATGTCGCCAATTTAACGTAGAGAAATAACCAATCTTTCCTTCCAACATTAAATCATAATCATACACATAAGGCAGTAAATTATTGTTAAATAAATGCTGCCCCATTATATTCCGCCCGTTATTTAGGTTTTCTGTGAGCATTTGATTTGGATTTAGTTTAGAATGTTCTTTACCCAGGTCATAGAGGTTAGGTCAGTCTTCTCTTCTCTTTATTTAATACCTAGTTACTTAATTAACTTGAGGGACGGAAACAGCTTACTTCAAACTTATTTGTTTTTGCCAAATAATAGAAAAGTAAGGGAAATGAGCCGTTTTACAAATGTAAACATAGCACGGAGGTAACATAATGACGTCACGTATTCGAGCGTTTGTCATTTTATTTGGCGAACATGGGCTTAAATGGGACCGAGCAATTCTCTTGTATAAACTCCTTGGCCCATGGCGATTTTAAATAGCCAGTTTGGCTACAAATAGCCCCATCTGGCAACACTGCGCTGGCTCTTCGTACCGGTTCGAGTGAACCGGTCCCGTGTCAAAGACGAAATCCTGGACAGTGCACCCGCACTCGCGCAATTCATAAATTGCAGGTGTCGAGTGTATTTGCATCATGCGTCACCTTCTCAGATGATAGTTAAGTAGTAAAAACACATTTTTATTCAAATAAATACAAGGAAATACATTTATGAAACAATAAATAAAATTTCATACCAAATTTTATTTTTTTTACGTACATCCTTTTTTAATTGCTACTAAATAATCAACAAAAAAACAGATCCTATAGTTGTATAAAAAATATTACATAACTGACAAACTATTTCATGCGTCTGCTAAATAAATATTATTAACCGAGCTACACAGTGCGTTCACTCCTACTTTTATGTACACGGGTCGCAATATACTAAGAAGGAATAATTATGACAAATTCGGCTCAACTGGGGTCAAAAAAATGAGCCAGATTTCTCGTCTCTAGTTAGAAATGTTCCGTTCAAAAATTATAGTTGTAAATGTGATATTGAAACTTTATGAGAGTACTTTTTAAAGCTTAAAACCTCTACTTTAAGATGGTGCATTTTATTTTACTTATAAAATTTGAAAAAAAAAAATAAAAAATAAAAATATTTCATGAAAAATCAGTGAAAGTTGTTGGGTATTGCTTGCCTTTGTTAAGCTTTAGTGGACTGTATTTAAATTTAAATAAAAACGAGTCGTACGATACATCTAGCATCTATTTCGTTATAACATACAAATAAACCATCTACATACATGAAATGCTGAATGCCGACTGGCAACCCAAGACGCGCCTTTTTTCAGTGAAGGGCCTCCCCACTACTTGATATACATAACAATTTTGCGGGAATATTCAAATCCCTAACAAAACTATTTCCGAAAAATACAAATTTCAATTATGACAATTCTTTAGAAGCCCATAACTTGACAAATAAACGTCATACAAAAGAAAATTGCGTGTTCACACTCATACCTACTAGAAGTACAATTAAGCCGAATATGAACAAATTTCAGAAAGTTAACTTTTTTTTCGCTGCCCGCTTCACGTGAAATGCCCCATTTATGAAGACTTTTTATGCTTCAACATGTGATGTCTGATACTGTTCCTGTATTTAGTTTCGAAATCACAGTCTTTACACCTGTACATTTGTACCTGTGAAGGATCTTTATGTTTCAGTTGGTGTAATTTGATATTACCCTTAAATTTAGTTTTGTAATCGCAATCGTTACACCTGTATATTTGAACCTGCGAAGGATCCTTATGTGTCAGTTGGTGATTTTTGATATTACCCTTTAATTTAGTTTCATAATTGCAATCATCACACCTGTACATTTGAACCTGTGAAGGATCTTTATGTTTCAGTTGGTGCTTTTTGATAGCGTACCTGTATTTAGCTTCGTAATCGCAATCATCACACCTGTACATTTGAACCTGTGAAGGATCTTTATGTTTCAGTTGGTGCTTTTTGATAGAGTACCTGTATTTAGCTTCGTAATCGCAATTGTTACACCTGTACATTTTAATCTGTGAAGGATCTTTATGCTTCAGTTGATGGAGTTTGATGTAATCCTTGTATTTGGTTTCGTAATCGCAATTGTTACACCTGTACATTTGAATCTGTGAAGGGTCTTTATGCTTCAGTTGGTGGCTTTTGATAGCATTCTTGTATTTAGTTTCGTATGTGCAGTCTTTACACTTGTATATTCGAATATGCAAAGGATCTTTATGTCTCAACATGTGCCTCTGAAGTAATTTCTCATTTTCAGTTTCGTAGTCACAAGACTCACATTTATACGCTTCCAAATCGTTCTCCTGCCTCGCACAGTGTGACGTAAAACAGATCTCACTTTCAGTTTCATAAATACATTTATCACATTTGTACGATACTTTGCCCTCCTGCTTTGTTTTCACTTCTGATGCATGCTCATGTTTACATCCGTCCTCTTCTTCGTATTTACAGTCACTCTCCTCGAATGGTACAACATTGGAGCTCTGAAGTGGCGTGTCGCTGAAAAAATTGCAAATATAGGATATTTTTGAAAAACAGGTTTTAGTATTAAGAGGTTACACCTGACAGATGCCGAAATATTGCGTTTCACAAAAAAATACTCTAATAAAGGGGCATATTTACATTCGAAATCAATGAAATGTAATTATCAATCGTACATTTGTACCACCGCACGGAAACAACTCAGTGCTTGCTATCGTCCCTATGACCGTCACTCTTAGACTTCATTGAATTATGTATTATTAAATAGGATAGTAACTTCCAAAGATTTTCACAAACATTCAGTTATAAGTTTATGAACTTCGCAAGGCATTATTTCGTTTTTACTATAGTGAAATAATTTTCATGTTGTCAAATAGTAGGTTTGTTTCTGCAGCAAATTTCTGATAGTTTGGAAACTGTACGTTATGCGCGTGCGCGGTTGGAAACTGTTTCCAAACGGTTTGTATTTTTTATACTGCAAGAACGCGTATCTGGGTATCTGGGAGATTTTTAATAATAGAAACTCAACTGAGTCAAAGTCAACATCAACCTTCATATTCTCAATCTCAAGTCAAAATTTGGACAACCATTGTCCTCGTGTAGTAATGAAACATCCTGGAGCCACAATGCTACATTAATATTAATAAATAGTTATAAAGAAAACAGGGGCAAAGTAGGAACATTAAATATAAGGAATCTTAAAAAATTATGGGAATTTATCGCTGACCATATTAATGAAATTTTACGTACTAATTTTACTCCAGCTCAAGTGGAAAATCGTTGGAGGGTGTTGGAGCGGAATTATAAAAAGATAATCGACAACAATAATAAAACGGGCAGAGGTCGAAAGACCTTTATGTATGAGAAAGAATTGCAAGAGATATTTGGCAAAAAGAGGAATATTCATCCAGAACTTTTATTAGATAGTACTATTATCCACACAGTAAAACCTGCAAATAATAGTGTAAATGTTGACAGTGAGCAAGATGAAATTTGCACTGACCAAGGAACATCTACAATGAGCGACGTTATTGAAAAAAATAAAGAAAATGAGACGATTATTAGTGGTATTGTTGGACTTACCCCATCGCCACAATTAGCTAAGGGTAAAAATTTGACACCAAGGTTACGGCGTCGCAGAATAGAAGCAAAGAATAGTGTTTTAGAGTTGACAAGACAAGATAAACAGAAGTATTATGAAGAAATGTTAAAAATACAGAGAGAAAAATTGGGAGTAGAGAAAGAAAGACTACATGTTATGAAAGACATATCGAAAAAAAGAGGAAAAATGATTTAATTGAAGAGAGAAATAAGTTATTAAAATTAAATGTACAGAACAATATTACACTACCTGATGAAATATAACCACATAAACTTATACATTTTTTTATGTTTATAGATGCTAGAGACATGTTTGGTTTCTGTTGTTTTTATTATTTATTTTAATAAATGTTTTTTATCTTACCGTAAATTTTAATTGAGTCAGATATTTATTGGTTAAATACTCATATACTCATTGGTTAAATAAAAACGTTCTCTTTCACTGTGTTGACATAAGCCTTAGAACATATGATCCTACCTGTTTTAAGATTCTAAGGTATAAACTCGTACGAGTGGGTTTTCAGTCACCTAGACTGCCAATACGAACATTTAAGATTGATTGGTAATATTCTTCCTAACTTTCAATACAATTCATTGTGCATATTGTAGTGTAAAACAAATATAAACTAATAGCCAAAGTAAACCTTTAAAATCTTAGAAACATATACTAGTGGATTTGTTAAATGAAAAACAAAAACTTTGATTACTGTTTAATAAGAAAAATATTCTTTACACAAAAATATTTATAGTGGTAACATATTCATAACATTCCTTCTTCGTTGTATGCCAGTCACGTCATCTCTATTTTCGTTTCCCTCATTCTCCCTCTCGTGCTCATACACAGCTTCTATATTCCTTTGGAATGTTAAATTTAATGCATCATCAGGAAAATCGTCATCTAAGCATAAATTATGTACAACGCAGCATGCTCTGATGAAATGTGTGATTTCAGGTATACTTCTCAATTTAACATGGTATAACTGCCTGAATTTTTGTTTTAAAATACCTATGCAGTGTTCCACTAGATACCTATTTTGTGACAATGTTAGGTTATAATGTTGTTGCCTTCTTGTCAGATTACCAAAATCTTTGAATGGTGTTAATAAATTAGGTAGACAGGGGTAGCCACTATCTCCTATTATAAAGAAAGGACCGCATTTATCAGGCAGGCTCCCTGATAGAGGTGATGCCCTAAATACCCTGCTGTCATGTACAGATCCTGGAAAACCAACAAAGATATCTCTTATTTTTCTCCGATGATCACATACTACCTGAAACTAAATTTTTACATTCACAAATGTATAAGGAATCAGCAAAATTGTATTTTTTACCTGAATGGAAAAAAAGTGTTTCCTGTTTAAGTAAGAATCGGGGTCATTTGTTGGTTTGTCTATTTTGACATGGGATCCATCGATTGCGCCTATAACACCAGGAAACCCTTTAGTTCGAAAATAATGTTCTATCTCTATTTTCTCAGCATTTGATGGCCATGTTATAACTTCATGTGATAAATTACTTAGAAAATGTGTCATTTTTCGTATTATCTTATGCAATGTGCTAATGCTTATATTGAATCTGTCTGCAACATCTCGAAATGAAGCAGTTTGATGTCCTATAAACCATAAATAAATCAACACGTGATAATATGAATCCAGCTTTCCATTTCCTCCAGACTGGTACGTAAAATACTCCGAATTTGCAAAGCGATTCGAAATCTGTTCAGAAACTATTCTACTCACTCGAAAGTGTTCGATGAATTCTGTATTGTTGAATTGTGGAACAATAATCTGGACAAAATTTTGATTTTTTGGTCTCTCCCTTTCCTCCACAAGGAGATCCTCATCGTCACTACTAATTAAATCCTCTTCAGTAAATTCGTTTTCATAAGAGGTACTTGAACTCGAGCTACTTATATCCGACATCTACAAAAAACACAAATACATTTTAATTAACTGTATAAATGAAAATATTTTTTAAATGTATAAGTACACATGCCAATACTTACATTATAAGGCAGAATCAGCTACAAACAGTAATAAACGACTAACAACAGGAACAACAGAAACGTTACAGGTTACAGCAGAAATAATTAATAAAATCGAATAAAATCAAAATAGTGGAAGAGGTTAAGTCGTTAACATAGAAATATAGTCGTTAAGTACTATATTTTCTATGGTCGTTAAATGTTCTGTGACATCTGTGGTTAAAACACAACACAGAAAACAATCTTTTACGGTTATTCGCAATACGCATGCGTCAGATTAGTAGTTTGGAAAATAATCTCCAACTGATTTAACTATCAGCAAACGGTTTCGTGACAGTTTGAAAATTCTGAACGAACACTAAACTGGCAGTTAGAGTTTGAGAAATTGTTCTGCACAAACGCTAATTTTTATCTGCGCATGCTTCTGACGATTTGAAACTGCTGCAGAAACAAACCTAGTGTAATAAGAATGCATAAAGTTGAAGACAAGGCATTTCGTTTTTGGACATTTTATTAATAAGAAATCCAGATCAATCAGTTGTGACATTTTGGCAAGGTAAGTCTGTAGTTAGCACAGGCAGCTACCAGGTACATTTGCTACGACATAACAACGGAAAGAACCACTGCACTTTTTAAACCTATTAAAACCGGAAGGATTTTGAATTATCCTTCTCCTCACCCCTTACGATAAAAGGTAGAAATTTTGAATGGCACACACAACAATATTCTAATATTAAGGAGGTTTATCGGATACGGAGGTACATCTAAAGTCTAACGAGAGTTTCTGCAGATTCGCTAGCGACTAAAGTAGTAAGCCTTTAAATTCATCAACGTTGCACTTGGCTGGCTCGCGTTCGATCATTCTGTTTGCTTGGACACCTGCAAATTTCAAATAATACCCTACATCGAGACCGCGGCGCTGCCGCTATCACGCATATGGAGGATAAGCTAGTCAACGACAGCAGTTTGAAGGAGATTTATTATAAATTATGTATCTTACAAGTACCTAATCGATTTCTACAAGCTGTAATACGATTCCTTAGATATCGGTTTCCTATTTATACAAGTTGCTGTGAAAATTGTTTGTCAATTGTTGCGCACTCCAAGTGGAAAGACCAAATAAATCTGCATTCTCATAAGATTTCGTACTAAATCGTGAAAAATGATTTTATTAATATGTCGTCTCTTAGGTATCCAAACTAGTCATAATTTTGTTTGAGGATTTTCTTCATATTAATAAGCTTATATTAATTTTTTTATGAATATTTGTTTGTCAATTCCAAATCAGATAAACCTCCTTAAGTAATATCACAATAAGAATACTCGTCAATTTAAGCAAAACGTAAAATCTAATCGATTCAGATCTTTAATAATTAATTTAATTATCAAAAAACGCATATAATGCTACTGTTATGGTTTCTTAATTTTTTATATTTTATAAGTTCTTGTTAATTTAAATTTAGTTTTCCATTAAATACCCCCTGTTTGTTTTTTTGTACAATCGCTCGCTCCATGGCGAGTTGAATGCGAGTTTGCTCGACATCGCTTACTATACTTTGCCTATTATAAAATTTTTACAGTCCAGTAATTACTTAATAACTTTAATAGCTATGTAAAAAATCGTACAATAAATCCATAAAAATAATGTCAGAAACAGATAAAAGTTATTTAGTGTATCAGTGTTTTAAGTAGTATTTTAACCACACAAGAATGTTTAAACGCGAGAACGTACTTCGAGCGTTTAATATTCTTAAGTGGATAAAAGGCAATTAAGACACCAATGCAATACAACGCTTTATCCGTAATCACATCACAATCATATTTGTGGAGTCAGAATTATTGGAATTTAATAAAAAAATATTCAAACGACTTGATATTTCTTAATACTGTAGGTACTCAATAAAACGTGGTAGGTTTCGTTATACCTACTGGTTGCTATGGTACGTTGTTTATTATCAATTATTTAATAAATAGTTCTATCTGAAATTGGTAAAAATGCAAGAATGTAATTGTGTTCCTGTTTGAAGAAGCTCAAGAACCAGGAAACATTACGAAAAAAATGGAGAGTAATGACTATAATTGAAGATGTCTTCTTGCAATCTGCTTAAATAAGCTCTAATTATAAATTGCAATTTTTGCCCGATGTTAAACATATTTAATGAAAGAATGAAATCTAGTACAAAATTCTTTGTACCAATATCCGATTTAAAGCCATACTGATTGTTTCATAAAGATCTTACAGTTGTTTGCAATAATTTGTAAACCGAACTCTTGATTGTTTAAAAATTTGTACCCACGATACCGTTTATAATTGACAAACTCATAATTTGTTACTTTATCATTATTTAATCATATAAAGTCATGAAGTATCAGAATCACGGGCTACAATTTTTTAAATTAACATTAAAATAGTCTTCTCTTACCTACTTTCCTCATCTTCCGATTTTATGTCAATACTTTCAGCTTTGATCGACATTTTCATCTCGTTAATATCGAATTCCTCGTCCAGGTTTTCAGTTTTAACGAATAAATCCAGTGGAGACGTATCTATTTGACTTCCTGTGGCTGAACTATCAAAGTTACTTTTAATTTTTTCTTCTAACTCTGAACAATCTTTAAGGAAACTGTTGTGGGTACACAGAGAATCCAAGCATGGCTTACAAACAACAGGATCTTTGATGATATTTATATTCTACAAAGCGGTTTCGTTAAATTACAAAATATGCAAGTATTTAATATTGTTCATACCATTTCAGGAGCCAATTTCTCAATAGCTTCAAGTTCCACTTCACGTATGCACTTAAACTCACTTTCTACTGGGTGCATACACAATTGACATATTTTCTGACTGCAAACTAATTCACTTTTCTTTTCAAGCACGTACACTTCTCTTAGGTCGGGCTGTAACATTTTTTCGCTATCCACATAAGGAGCAATTGTGTTATCGGTATTCAGACATGTGGACTTAAATTCTAACGTCGCATTTAACTTCATTCTGCAGATGTTACATATAACCTCCTTGCTCTCTTTATCAAATTTCTGAAAAATATGCAACTTTCATCAGAAAGAAAATAAGTGTAGCGGAAAATAACAGTTAAATACTAAAAGTTGCTTTACACTTGAGAGTACTAGGATCTAATCTAATTAGATATCACTGACTTACCAATTTCAGCAAAAGAACATCTAGAATGTCTCTGATAATGTTGTCTACCACTTCAAAACTTTAATCTGTTATATTTTTAAGGCAAGGACTACAAGAAGTTTCCTTAATATCAGCTATTGCTCTGGAGCATTTTTTTTTTAAGTATAAATAGAACACAGATACAAAAAACTAAAATATAAAGCCTGCAATTCTAACCTATGCATTCTAAATTTCTTGGTTTCTTTTCTATGTTGCGTTTGGCAGTGTTGCCACTGCCAGATTCTCGAAAACTTTTCAATCTTTCCTTCCAACATTAAGTCATAATCATACACATAAGGCAGTAAATTATTGTTATATTCCGCTCGTTATTTAGGTTTTCTGTGAGCATTTGATTTGGATTTAGTTTAGAATGTTCTTTACCCAGGTTACAGAGGTTAGGTCAGTCTTCTCTTCTCTTTATTTAATACCTAGTTACTTAATTAACCTGAGGGACGGAAACGAGAACAGCTTACTTCAAACTTATTTGTTTTTGCCAAATAATAGAAAAGTAAGGGAAATGAGCCGTTTTACAAATGTAAACATAGCACGGAGGTAACATAATGACGTCACGTATTCGAGCGTTTGTCATTTTATTTGGCGAACATGGGCTTAAATGGGACCGAGCAATTCTCTTGTATAAACTCCTTGGCCCATGGCGATTTTAAATAGCCAGTTTGGCTACAAATAGCCCCATCTGGCAACACTGCGCTGGCTCTTCGTACCGGTTCGAGTGAACCGGTCCCGTGTCAAAGACGAAATCCTGGACAGTGCACCCGCACTCGCGCAATTCATAAATTGCAGGTGTCGAGTGTATTTGCATCATGCGTCACCTTCTCAGATGATAGTTAAGTAGTAAAAACACATTTTTATTCAAATAAATACAAGGAAATACATTTATGAAACAATAAATAAAATTTCATACCAAATTTTATTTTTTTTACGTACATCCTTTTTTAATTGCTACTAAATAATCAACAAAAAAACAGATCCTATAGTTGTATAAAAAATATTACATAACTGACAAACTATTTCATGCGTCTGCTAAATAAATATTATTAACCGAGCTACACAGTGCGTTCACTCCTACTTTTATGTACACGGGTCGCAATATACTAAGAAGGAATAATTATGACAAATTCGGCTCAACTGGGGTCAAAAAAATGAGCCAGATTTCTCGTCTCTAGTTAGAAATGTTCCATTCAAAAATTATACTTGTAAATGTGATATTGAAACTTTATGAGAGTACTTTTTAAAGCTTAAAACCTCTACTTTAAGATGGTGCATTTTATTTTACTTATAAAATTTGAAAAAAAAAAATAAAAAATAAAAATATTTCATGAAAAATCAGTGAAAGTTGTTGGGTATTGCTTGCCTTTGTTAAGCTTTAGTGGACTGTATTTAAATTTAAATAAAAACGAGTCGTACGATACATCTAGCATCTATTTCGTTATAACATATAAATAAACCATCTACATACATGAAATGCTGAATGCCGACTGGCAACCCAAGACGCGCCTTTTTTCAGTGAAGGGCCTCCCCACTACTTGATATACATAACAATTTTGCGGGAATATTCAAATCCCTAACAAAACTATTTCCGAAAAATACAAATTTCAATTATGACAATTCTTTAGAAGCCCATAACTTGACAAATAAACGTCATACAAAAAAAAATTGCGTGTTCACACTCATACCTACTAGAAGTACAATTAAGCCGAATATGAACAAATTTCAGAAAGTTAACTTTTTTTTCGCTGCCCGCTTCACGTGAAATGCCCCATTTATGAAGACTTTTTATGCTTCAACATGTGATGTCTGATACTGTTCCTGTATTTAGTTTCGAAATCACAGTCTTTACACCTGTACATTTGTACCTGTGAAGGATCTTTATGTTTCAGTTGGTGTAATTTGATATTACCCTTAAATTTAGTTTTGTAATCGCAATCGTTACACCTGTATATTTGAACCTGCGAAGGATCCTTATGTGTCAGTTGGTGATTTTTGATATTACCCTTTAATTTAGTTTCATAATTGCAATCATCACACCTGTACATTTGAACCTGTGAAGGATCTTTATGTTTCAGTTGGTGCTTTTTGATAGCGTACCTGTATTTAGCTTCGTAATCGCAATCATCACACCTGTACATTTGAACCTGTGAAGGATCTTTATGTTTCAGTTGGTGCTTTTTGATAGCGTACC
>NW_019417053.1:161591-179300 GCF_000390285.2 Anoplophora glabripennis
GACTACTGGATGCCGACTGGCAATCCAAGATGCGCCTTCCTTCAGTGAAGGGCCTCCCCACTACTTGATATATATATGCACATAACAATTTTGGATGGAATATTCAAATCCCTAACATAGCCGCCGGCCTTGAAAGACTGCAGCTTTCAAAATAAATTTACAAAATATGAACATAAGCATAAAAATAAGAACATATGGAAATATTCAATATAACCATACAAAATGAAACAGATCATAACAAACTTAAATATTGTTTCAATAGACTTGCATAAGCCTAGTAGATCGGTAAAACGCACACCTTTTGAACCGAGCGCTTAACTATACCACTGTTAGTCTTCAACGTCACAACGCGCACAGCACAATCATCACCGGGATGTGTTTCCAGGATTCGCCCTAGCTTCCAATTCAGGGGGCTGAGATTTTCCTCCTTCAGTAAGACTAAATCACCCACCTTGAGGTTTTCAGACGACGTAGACCACTTGTTTCTCCTCTGCAGCGACGACAAATACTCACAGGACCAACGCGCCCAGAAGTGCTGTACCATTTTTTGCAATAGTTGATATCTAGTCAATCTGTTATCGGGAGTGGCTTGAATATCGGCCTCAGGGAGAGCGGTGAGAGAAGAGCCAATTAGAAAATGACCCGGGGTCAATGGATTAAGGTCAGCAGGGTTGTGGGATAATTCTGTCAACGGACGGGAGTTTAGGACCGCCTCTATCTGAGAGAAAACTGTCGTCAGTTCCTCGAAACTTGAATGAGTGTTACCAATTATACGCACAGCATGAAATTTTGCTGACTTTATGGCACTTTCCCATATACCACCCTGATGGGGAGATTTGGCAGGAATAAACAGCCAATCAATTTTGTTTTCAATGCAAAATTTAGAAAACTTATTATTTTCCGGTATCCTAGAAAGAAATTCCTGTATTTCCTTTATATAATTGCTAGACCCTCAGTAATTAGAGCCGTTGTTAAATTCTTTTGCACAAACCCCTAAGAGATATAAATCTCTTCAAACAATTTAAAAAAGACTCGGTAGATAAGTCGCTGACAGCCTCAATATACACTACCTTTGTAGCAAAACGTATAAAAATGCACATATACGCTTTAGTTATGGCTCGGTTCCTTAATTTACCGTCCTTGATGTAAAAGGGACCGGCAAAATCCGTTCCAGATATGTAAAAGGGTCGGTTGCAACTTACCCTGTCGACTGGCAAGTCACCCATTTTTTGTTTCGCAGACATAGGTTTAACTTTACAACACACTAAGCATTTAGCCAGCACGCTCTTGACAGCACGCCGACCAGCGGAGCTCAAGATTGCCTGTGGCCCCACATGCAAGTATTTGAAATGTTCATGTTGAATAATTAAATTTGTGAAGTGACATTTATTCGGTAAAAGTATTTGAAATTTCCTATCGAATTCAATAGGTGCCTTTCTTAGGGCCTTCTCGCCTTCAATAGGTGCGACCACCTACCCTTAAAATGTTATTATCGCCAAGAAACGGATCCAAATCCTTAATTTGGCTTTTCTTTGAAACATATTTATTTTGCGACAACTCACTAATTTCGGTTTTAAAGTAGTGTGCCTGTACTATTTTAATTAACGTCTTTAATGATTGGTCCAATTCATCGATAGACAAATTTCCGCTAGTGCGCGAGTTTTGCTTCTCACGGCAATTCCTTAAAAATCTTAGACACCACCCGGTTACTCGTAATAATTTTGTTAACGTTGAATACTTATTCACGACAAATAAATCACTTTCTTGACCCACCAATACCATTGGTTTAATTCTCTTACGCTCAGGTAAATCTTTTATAACCTCTATATTTTTCAAATTAATCGTATTCGTCCTTAAAAATTGCGGACCATCCCACCATAACTTAGAATTCATTAAATCCGCGGGGTTAGTACCCCTTGATATTATGTCTGCGGGATTGCATTCAGAAGCGACATGACTCCAATTTTTTATATTACTTAAATTTTGAATTTCATTTACTCTATTCGCGACGAACGATTTCCAGTTATGTGGTTCTTCAGCCAACCAACATAATACAATTGTCGAATCGCACCAATAAAACGTCGGTATTATACCTGTATAGCCAAGTGATTCCGTAACCCTTTTCATTAGTCGCGCTAGTAGGACTGCACCACACAACTCCAGTCTAGGTAAAGAAATTGTCCTTAAAGGTGCTACCCGCGACTTAGCACAAAGTAATCTAACCGAAATTAAATTATTTTCATCGATACTCCGTATAAATACGCATGCTCCATTTGCCCTTTCTGATGCGTCACTAAACCCGTGCAGTTCTAAAATTTTAACCCCTTTTATAACTACATGACGTGGAATTTTCAAATTTCGCAATAATTCTAACTGCCCTTCAAATTCTCGCCAAGTTAACGCTATATTCGGTGGCACTTCCTCGTCCCAACCGGTTTTAAGTTGCCATAATCTCTGCATTAATATTTTAGTTCTTACTATAATCGGCCCTATTAATCCCAGAGGATCGAAAATTTTCGCAATTGCAGATAAAATTACCCGTTTGGTGATGATAATGTCATCATTACTCTTAATATCGATTACATATTCAAAATGATCATTGCTTGCGTTCCAGAAAATACCTAATGTTTTTGACACATCATTATCTTTTACAAAATGAAACCCTGGTTCTGATTTTTCACGTGATAAATTTTCTAAAACATATGAATTATTTGAATTCCACTTTCTTAGCATGAATCCGTATTCACTTAATACGTCATAAATTATTCTAGCTATTTCAGTTACCTCTTCAACCGTGTCACCTCCCGTGATTAGGTCGTCCATGTAAAAATCTGTCTCTATAATACGAGCCGCCTCTGGATATTTACCTTTGATATCAAGCGCAACCTGTTTTAAGCACCTCATTGCAAGAAATGAAGCTGGCCCGGTCCCGTAGGTAACTGTATTTAACTGGTAATGCTCTAATTCATTATTTTCATCTTCCCTCCATAAGATTCTTTGTAGATTTCTCTGGTTTTTTGCTATATTTATCATTCTATACATTTTGGCTACGTCGGAAGTAATAACTATATGATGTTTTCGGAATCTGCATAAAATTGTAAATATGTCATCTTGTATACTAGGCCCTACTTTTAACACATCATTCAGCGACAAATTTGTATCAGATTTGCAAGAGCCGTCAAATACGACACGAAGTTTTGTAGTCGTGCTGTATTTATTTATCACCCCATGATGAGGTAAGTAATATATTTTATTATTTTCAACCGATATTTTTTCTTGCTCTAAGTCATAGTCATTTATTTTAGTCATGTGTCCCATTTCTAAATATTCCCTCATAAATTTTACATACGCCGCTTTAAATTCATAATTTTTTGAAAACTTACGCTCCATCGCTATCATTCTTTGTTTAGCCATCGTTAATGACTGACCTAATTGACCCAAATTATCCCGCGTAGGTAATACTACTACGAATTTGCCATCAGCATCTCGCGACATCGTATCAACGAAACTCTGCTCGCATTCTAATTCTTCCTTTGAGAATTTAACACTGTCTTGATTCGATTCAAGCTCCTCGATTTTCCAAAACTTTTCGATATCGTTTAGCTCTTGAAACACCGCTAAATTACATACGCTTTCTTTAATTTGGTTTTCACGATTAACCGCCGTCAATGGACCTACCACGATCCACCCAAATAATGTTTCTTGCAATATAGGCCAACCCGTACCCAGTTTAAACCTACCTTTGCATAATGTTTCAAAGAATACTTTACCATCTAACAAAATATCAATTTCATTTGCAACGTTAAAATTATCATCAGCTAGCACGATGTTATTAGGTAAATTTAACTCGGATCGATCAAATGATACGCTCGGTATATCTGATGTAATTTTTTCCAACACTAAAAATGATTCATTCGTTTTATAATTGCTGCACCGCGATTTAACCTGTGTTTGAACCCTTGATTTTACCGAAGTACACGCTTTACTTATACCAACAATAGGCAAATTGATTTTAGATATAGGCAAACGTAATATTTTTGCTAATTTGTTTGTCATAAAACACACTTGCGACCCATTATCCAGCAAACATCTTACCGTATGATATCTTCCCTCGTTATCTAAGATATCAAGCATAACCGTAGATAATAAAATTTGAGATGTTTTCAACGCATTCGCATTTGCCACTGTTGCGCTAGCAGACAGTACCGTATTATCCGATTGTTTTGTTACCATTTCTTGTGTTTCTTTTACAGCGCAGTTACTGCTACTCGATTGGTCATTATTCATACCTTTGACATCTACACGGTGTAACAACGTATTATGCTTTAATCCGCATTTTCTACAACCACCTTCAGATCGGCATTCCCTTGCAAAATGATTTGCTCTCAGACAATTAGAACACAATTTACATTGTTTTATTTCTTGCCAACGCTTTTCCACCGGTAGTTCTTTGAATTTTTCACAAAAATATATGTAATGTTGTCCCTTACAGAATTTACACTTTATTTCATAATTTGTTGTCACGTACGCCCCTGTTTTAAATTCCTGCTTTTTCATTATTTTTATATGTTTCTCTTTGTCCTCGTATGCCTCTATGCTTTTGCATCTTTCTAATAAAAACCTTTTAAAATCGTCAATTTTTGGTTCACCCTGATATTTAGTTACCCGGACTTCTTCCCACACTTGCTTTGTTTTCCCTATTAATTTTCTTGACAACAACAAAATTAGTAGTCTGTCCCATTGTTCAATTGGCTCCCCGAGAGACTTTAAAGCCCGCCAATGACTATTAATATTATCAATGAATTTCCTAATCTCGATTACTGAATCGTATTTTAATATTTCTACATCAATTAGTGCCTTTACATGTTTCTGAATTATACCCTGCTTATCCTCAAACCTTTCCTCTAACATCGCCCAAGCTACACTGTAATTATCTTCGGAAACTTCCAAGTCCAATAATACTTTCTCCGCATCGCCTTTCAAACACTCTAATAATCTATAAAATTTTTGAACTTTGTCAAACCTCGGATTTTTATCTACTAATGATACGAATGTATTTTTGAACTTGTACCATTTGTCGTATTCTCCGCTAAACTGCGGTAAATTGAATTTCTTTAACTCCAATTCCGCCCCAGTGCAATCTTGGCCCCCGCTAGACGCAATCATGGTTTTATTATTGATGTTTTGACTTTGACCTGCATAAAAATCTGATATTTTGGCTTTAGCCTTGGCTATTGCACCGAATAACGTACATTCAAATTCATCCCTAGTATTTAATTCTAACTCTTCGGGTTTTAGTAACTCTATTTTTAATTGGACTTCATTAAATTCGTGTAATAATCCCTCAATTGGTTCCAACCTGACCTGTAATCCGTGTATTTGTTCATTGGCCACGCTATCTAAAAATCCTCTAAATCTTGTTACCGGCGCCTTTAAACTACCACGCTTTGCGATTAATACTTTTATTTCTGCCATTCTCACTTGTTATATAAATAAATACATCTACATATACAGGGTGATTCGTTGACAATGGGAAAATCAAAAGCTGAAGATACTACACGTGAACTGGTGACCATTGGCGCAAACATGCCTTATCCGAAAGTTGATAGTTTCGGAAATACAGGGTGTTGAAAGTTTAAATTTTAAATCGTTTTTTGCGATTATTCTGAAAATATGAAGGTTAGGANCCCTGCTTATCCTCAAACCTTTCCTCTAACATCGCCCAAGCTACACTGTAATTATCTTCGGAAACTTCCAAGTCCAATAATACTTTCTCCGCATCGCCTTTCAAACACTCTAATAATCTATAAAATTTTTGAACTTTGTCAAACCTCGGATTTTTATCTACTAATGATACGAATGTATTTTTGAACTTGTACCATTTGTCGTATTCTCCGCTAAACTGCGGTAAATTGAATTTCTTTAACTCCAATTCCGCCCCAGTGCAATCTTGGCCCCCGCTAGACGCAATCATGGTTTTATTATTGATGTTTTGACTTTGACCTGCATAAAAATCTGATATTTTGGCTTTAGCCTTGGCTATTGCACCGAATAACGTACATTCAAATTCATCCCTAGTATTTAATTCTAACTCTTCGGGTTTTAGTAATTCTATTTTTAATTGGACTTCATTAAACTCGTGTAATAATCCCTCAATTGGTTCCAACCTGACCTGTAATTCGTGTATTTGTTCATTGACCACGTTATCTAAAAAACCTCTAAATCTTGTTAGCTGCGCCTTTAAACTACCGCGCTTTGCGATTAATGCTTTTATTTCTGCCATTCTCACTTGTTATATAAATAAATATACCTACATATATAAGTAGCTAATTGTGCTCAAACAAAATGTTCAGATAAAGGGATCGTTATTTTATTTAGGAATAATAACAGGAATGACCTCACCGCTTTCCTTTGACCTGCCGCTGCCGCTGCCTTGCACGTGTCCTGGCTGTGGCTTCACGTCGCGTTCTCCACCGATTTGCTCGCCTACCTAGCGTCCCGTCTCAGCTGTGTGCCAAAGCCGGCCTGTGTTTCCCCAAAGCCTTGAATACTTGAATTCTTCGTGTTTTTTATTAACCATACACTGACTAATTCGCTCGATGGACCATATGTTGAATACCTGATTTCCCTTGTTAACCCTTATAATAGTGGACTGTATTTTAATTGAAATAAAACTAGTCGTGCGATACATCCAGCATATATTTCGTTTAGAATACAAAACCCCTCTACATACATGGACTACTGGATGCCGACTGGCAACCCAAGATGCGCCTTCCTTCAGTGAAGGGCCTCCCCACTACTTGATATATATATATGCACATAACAATTTTGGATGGAATATTCAAATCCCTAACAATAGTAGTGGTAATAGTAATGGTAATGAATATTCAAATCCCTAACACCCAGTACTAGCCCACGCTAACACCTCGCAGCATGGCGTCCCTTGGTGAAATCTTTCTATATTTAGAATCTGAGTCAGAAACCGAAGAAGTAGTTTTATTGTACGAGTTATCGAGAAAAAGAAAGAAAAGTAGAAATGCTTACTTAAAGGCAAGAAATACTCGGGGGGAGTTTTTGTTAACTGAGGAAGTTCCAGACAACGTATTTAGTGGTTGTTTCCGACTCAACAAAGCACAGTTTGACGAAGTTCATGAATTATTAAAAAATGACATTATTGGAAGAGAATGCAATGCTCAGCAACCCATCAGGAGCGAAGAAAAATTGGCCGTATGTCTCAGGTAAGATATTTGCTTGCCAAAAACATAGTTAGTAGTTTAAACCTGTTTATTGTGGGTAAATATTTTCAAGCATGTCTTAATAACAGTTGACTTGAAGTTGAAAAAAAAAGAAGAAGAAATGGAAAGATAATACACTGCTTTATTAAACATTAACAACATTATTTTTAATTAAAGTCTCATCAATGACCTTGAGGTAGGCAAGGTTTCCTGTGCTTCTTGATCTACAGCTACTAAGGCTGACAAGGTTTGGGGCTGTATTGGTAGCAATGAAGATGAACTGGCAGTCCCTTCTGAGTATGATGGAGAAAAAGGTGTTGTATTTGCCTCAAAATCGTTCTTTTCACCCGCTTGTGAAAAAGCCTGATATATTATATTGTTTGGAATTTGTCCAGTGAAACTTGAAGATGAACAGGCAGTTCCTTCAGGACATGGGGGACAAAAAGTTGGTGTTCTTGTACTTGCCCCAAAATCGGCCTCATTTAACGTGATTCGAATTCGTCGTTGGTATTTCCCCGGCAGACCTTTTGTTGTATAGTACATTGACAAAAAAAATTAATATAGTGCATCATTCTGCAAAGACTGTAACGGATCACGCTGGAACATTGTTTTTCTCAAGTTTTCACGATTCTCACTTCTCATTTCAGCAGTCTGTATGAAGCGACGGATGGCTGTTTGGTCACTTTGTTTAATACGTTTTACTGTAGTAGTATCAGAGTTGGCAGGCTGACTTCTTTCCAGTTCGTTAGAATTGTCAATTTCCGACTCGTCTTGGGTATATCCTTCAGTTACTGTCTCCCCGTCATCAGGTGCATTGATTTCTGCCGAAGGTTGTTGCTCTACGTTTGTGCATGTAGATCTATTTTGCATGAATGGAATGAGAAAGTCCATATTCTGTTGGTATGTCCATGGTCTTTGAATTTCCGCTTTAGCACCACTTTTCTTCATTTTTTTTGTCTTCGTAGTGCTTCCCGATGACGCTCTCGAAGTTTACGCCACTGCTCCTTCACAGTTTTGCCTGAAAACAAAATAAAAATGAAAGCGATTAATATATCGTCAAACAAAATTCATATAGTGTTTTTAATAATAGAATGCATAAGCATTTCAGAAATAAAGTTGAAAATGTAGCAAGCGGATTAATTTAATTTCTTTTTCTTTTTTCAGGTACTTGGCAACTGGGGATATGTTCAAAACTATTGCTGCTAATTATAGAATGGGAGAGAGAAGCGTGTCAAACATAGTTTCTGAAGTATGCGACGCATTGTGGCTTCGATTACAGCCTATCTATATACCTACACCATCTAAAGAACTGTGGGAGAACATATCCGTGGAGTTTGAAAGGAAGTGGCAATTGTACAACTGCGTCGGCGCAATTGATGGGAAACATCATTCGAAAACCACTTCAAAGTGGTTCTTCATTTTATAATTATAAACATTATTTTTCCGTTGTTTTAATGGCCTCAGTAGATGTTCACTATCGCTTCACAACTATAGATGTAGGGTCTATGGGCAGATTTAGCGATGGGAACATTTTCTATAATTCCCGTTTAGGAGCTATGTTGCACAATGGTTCTCTGGAATTGCCTGAACCCAAACCATTATCTGGACAAAATGAAAATAGTCCTTATGTGTTTGTGGGAGATGAGGCATTCCCACTTCTGCCGAACTTGATGCGGCCATATCCAAGAGTCAAAATAACTGACAATTTTCCTAATAAAGTGTTTAACTACAGGTTATCTAGAGGCCGGCAAACTGTAGAATGCGCTTTCGGAATCTTATCAGCACGATTTCGCGTCTACAAAAGGCCTTTTGAGTGTAAGTTACAGACTATCGATAGTATTGTAAAGGCTACGGCAGTGATCCATAATTATTTAAGAACTAATATTGTACAATCGAACTCGCCGGATGTAGGTGTAGAATTTATGACGAATCGCAGTGATAGTCATTTACTTACATTACAACTTAATCGCATTCGAGGTTCAAGAGAAGCTTTCTTAATCCGGGAAAAATTCAAAGATTGTTTCAACAGTGCACACGGTTCTGTGGAATGGCAAAATAGAGCAGTTGAGAGAGGGCATTATTGACATTTATAACATCATGAGCTAACCAAATGGACTACGTAGTTTGATACTCTTCACTTATGTTTAAACGTTTAGTAACGTACAGTTCACGAATAATTTTCAACAGTAATTGTAAATTATATATTTTTTATAATTTATTTGAATTAAAAATAAAGTAAACAATATAAAAACTTTCCGTTTGATCCAAGTTCAGCACCTATTTTATCCCATATTTGATCCTTCATCTTCGTCCTCATATAATCTGGATGACTTAGATTGTAAAAAACGGGATTTTCCCGCACAAGTTCAATTAAATGTTCATCAGCCATATTTTTTTTGTTTTCAAAACAAGCCCACGCTACTCAAGACCCACGAAATCTGTGCGGCGAACACAAATCTTCCCATGCGTGGCTAGCGACAGACTGGGCTAGCTATGGGTTGCAGTGTTGCCAGATTCTCGAAAACCAATGTCGCCACTTTAACGGGGAAAAATAGCCAAAAATAGCCACCTTCCCCTTCCAACTAGGGTTGCCAACTCTCGACGGAACAAACCCGGGAGATTTGAACGAATCGGGAAAGGGGGNGGGGGAAGTGAAAGTTAGGTCTTCTGAGAGAATTTGATTTGAAATTTTGATTATTCCTTACCCAAGTTATAAAGGTTAGGTCAGTTTTCTCTTTATTTAATATTTAGTTACTTAATCTGTGGGACCAAAACAATAACAGCTTTCTTCAAAATTATTTATTTTTGGCAAAAAGAAAACAAAAAATACCTTTTTATTATAGGTAAACAAAAATATAGATACTCTACTAGATATATTAATAAATTAAGACATGGTACAGGGTGATTCACTATATTTTGACCCCCCTTTAACTTTTTTGTTTTAAGAATGATAAAAAAAATATGAAATACGAAAGTTGCACAATTTTTTATGAATTTTTTGAAAATGAGACTTGAAAAACAGTTGAGGTCCAAACAAAATGGCCGCTGATGTTAACTTTGTTAATATAAATGGAATACCCTGTATGTTTTTACATATTTGGATAGAACGTTCCCTGTAGATCATAGTCATATGGGGTTTGTTTGGTCCATTTCTAACAATAACGAGATACTATTAAAAAACGAAAAGATTTTTTTTATAGAGAAAAAATGGCCTCTCACGACGTTCTATCCAAATATGTAAAAATATACAGGGCGGTCTATTTGAATTAACAGAGTTAACATAGCGGCCATTTTGTTTGGACTTCATTTGTTTTTCAACTATCATTTTCGAAAAATTCATAAAAATCATGCAACTTTCGTATTTTACATTTTTTATGTCTTAAAACAAAAAAGTTAAAGGGGGTCAAAATATAGTGACCTGACCTGACCCCTGTACTTAGATGCTCGAAGGTTTCAATTATTTCTTCCATTGCCATTGCATCACACTCAGTCTCTGTGTCGACTTTTTTGTATATATCAGAAGTAAATTTTTTCAACATATCCTTAGTAGGGTAGAAATTAAAACAGCATTTCTGACTGTTTCCAGAAAACATTCTTATTCTTAAAATTGCCACTAACATTTCGGCCTGCATTTTATTACAGATTTTAGGTTTCACACAGTTCATCAAGCTACTCGTTCCACTGCTGCATTGGATGATGATAAAGACAATACACATAAAGCAAATTTAGCAAACTCCTGGAATGCTAAGTTACCACCTGCATCTTTATATTTTAATACTTGCGGCCAAAAAAGATAGACGTCATTAAATGTTTCTTCATCTAAATATTCAGACCATTTCACTTGCAACTTTGCAAAACGCTTCATTGATGGAATTAGAAATTAGAATCTCCTTCAATTAGCCAACCTAAAAATTGTCCTACATAAGTAAACAGTTAGATTCATGTTAGATTGCAATAAAACTATAACCTAAAAATACCTTTGGCCCATGGTTCATTTTCCCATATTTTACGGTAGGTATTTTCTTATTTTTAAATATTTAGGACACATTATAAAGTAGGTATTTGCCCTTTTGCCAGGTTTACCATTCACCGCAGATAACATAACACAATTGCAAGTGCGCGCCGCGCGCGCCATTATTCCATGGCTAGAAATTGGCCTCAATGATTTGGGATCGAGGGGGATTATCCCTCTTTATCCTGCCTCATCTCGTGTAGGCCTGGACAGCCTTCGTAGGTGGGCCCCATCCGTCGTCTACCCCGACCGCAAATGCGGCCGGTGTAGGCGCTTTGTGGGACCTCCTAGACAATTGCAAGTGACATCATAACAACCATAGAATAACAACTAACAAGATGGACTGGATAATCTCGGAGTTAGGAGAAACTATCGTGAATTAGTAGTAACCAACCTGCAACTACTTAAGTCCCTAATCTATTCCGCACAGAAAAAATATTCCGTTTATTTACACTTACTTTATCTCTCAAATTAAAAACAAGGTAAAAATTATAATTTTTACTTTGTAGCCATGGTGAAACCAGAGATTTTCATTGTGTAGCCACTTTTTGTAGCCATAGCCAAATTAACAAAATATGTAGCCCAGAGATTTTAAATAGCCAGTTTGGCTACAAATAGCCCCATCTGGCAACACTGCTGGGTTGGGTCCAATATGCGCCACTCCGTTTCAAATCATGTTTTACAAAGTAACGCACGCGTGGGTTGCACGTGTGCTGTGCGTGGGCTGGGTTCAATTAGCGGCGGGCCTGAGACTGCAATCTCTTTTTGTGTTTGGCAATTTTCGGGTGCTCTTCTATATCTATCGCTCTCCTTCGTAAATATAATTATTATAAAATAGGTATGAAATATAAAAGCATACATGCAGATTATAACATTCTCAGCTCTAGATAATGTAACGACATTTTAAATAATTTTAATTAATGATGTTATGAATCGAAACCACTGTACTATACTATATTGTCGTTTAGTAATTTATAATAAAATGTTTTGCCAAATCGTTAAAAAACTTACATGCTTCTCTTGTTACGAGGCTGGAATAAAACGATGTAATGTATAGTTCTTTTCATACTTATAGTAGACATAAAAAATTTCAAAGCCTGCCGACAAGTGTGATAGGGGGAGAGTAGGGCAAGACAATTTTTAAATGTTCGTAGAAAATAAATGTTATAACAGCTAATTTATTTCACAAATCATAATGCTCTTATCAGGTATACTCATCTAGATAAATTGAATACAAAATTAATGAGAAATAAAGTGATATTAATTACATATTTTCAATTCAATTTAAAGGTTGCTCCACTTTACCCTAGGTGGGCAGGATCTTGAATCGCCAGACGTGGGCCCTGTGTTGCCGATATGTAAAAATATTCCCTAAATGAATAATTGCTAAATTGAATGAAATTAATTTATTCAGATATTTACGTTTAAAATATTAAGTTATGTTCTGAAAGTATAATAATATGCTGAATTTGCATACATTTATTTAAAGAATAATTGCTTTATTCACTTCATTTTTGCAATATATGTTGTCCATCTTTAGTATAATACTAACTCGCAAAAACATTTGGCAACACAGCTGGGCTGGCAACAAAACAGATTCTGAACATCTCTCTAAGACGTACGTTGTTCTCAAATCCCTAATGTGAGACAGAGACAATCAACAATTACACACGGTGCACTTATTACTTTAAATTTCTGATAGTTCAATTTGCGCGGTACAGGGCAGGAGTTGGTGCTGCAATGCTGTCATTCTTATTTCTTAGAATAGAGTTTTGAGTAGTGATTTTTGTTTTGTTACAAGTTTTTTATTGGATAACTTTTGTAATTCACTACAATTGTTTTCAATTTATAGCCATTGTGTAGTAGTGTTTGTTGTGAATTGTTTGAAGGGAGACTTAAATATTATATTCTGTAAACTTTGCCTAAATAGGATCCTGTTCTGCTAGGCAGACAAGTATTTACGACCCCGTTTTTGTCTTTATCGGCAATATAAAAGAGTTTTTTATTTCTACAATATATATGAAAAGAACTATAGGTAATGTAAATGACTATTTACAAATAAAATACGTTACAGTCCCACACTGGCCGCATTCAGCAGAGCACATCGATAACCAATCGCTGGCCATTTTGCGGCTGAATGCGCATATCTGAACCGATGAGTTATCGCGCGATTAGGAATCGGACGCCATTTTTTAAATCGTGTCTCAAACTCGATTAGTAATTACGATTAGTGATTTGTTTACCTATAATATTTGAATCCTATCCTAACAGTTTGTGGAAACGGTTATTATCTATAGTGAAAACTGAAAAACGGAAACAACTTTAGACACGTTAGAAGTCTGTTATGAATTTAACGACATTATTTATACAACAGTTGGAGCACGTACTTTACATGACAACTTGAAAAATGGTGAGTTTGCAATCTTGTAACCTGTATATTTGCCTAGACATGTTTTCTTTTACACGTATAATTATATACCTACATATTTTATACTAATTGTAGCGTTAAATGAAGGTTTAAGAACTTTTCAAATAAAAATAATTACTAAAATTTTGATTTTATTTTAGACGCAGAATTTTTCGAAAACTATATTTCAAATAATAAACCTTCATTGGAAATGCAGGTGTCAGAGAACTTACAAAGTAAATATCCATAATTGAAAATGTATTTTTGCTGATTATTTTATTTTTCGTAGATGAAGAATCATGGACTTGGAGCAGAAAGGCAATATTGTTGTTAGGGCAATGTTTAAAAAAACGAAAACTAGACTTACGAAACCCTAAAATTAAAAAAATAGATCTATGGAAGTCCATACAAATGGAAATGGCGAAGCAGGGCTATACAAATTTGGACGAAGGAACAATCGAAAGGAAGTTTCGAAATATGAAGAATACTTACAAAACTATTAAAGACAATAAAAAGAAAAGTTCTACAGGCAGAGGGACAGTAAAATGGGAATATTTCGACATGATGGATGATGTATTTGAGGAGGACAAAACGATTAATTTGGGAGCTACAGTGTCCTCTATATCTTCGACACCAGGAATATCAAGAATATCCCATGAAAATATGATACGAATGGAAAACTTGGAAGGTCCTTTGGCAGTTGCATCTGTTGTCACTTCTGAGGATTTATCTTCCATAACACACATCGAAAACTTGGCAGGTCCTTCAGTTGCAACTACGATCACTTCCAAGGATAAATCTTCTTTGTTGCATTCTGCGTCCTTCATACCGCCTTCATCTGGAGTAGGGAAAATACTCTCCCCAACAACAAAAACAACAAAAGCTGAGAGAGGAAAGAAACTCTATGGTTTGAGAAAAAACAAATCGATTTGGAAGAAAACAGAGTCTCTGAGTTAAGAATGCTTAGGGAATCAGTAGAACGAAACAATCTGATCCAAGCAGAATGGAACGAACTTTTAAAAATATTAGTTGAAAAAAAATAATAACAAAAACTACATATATATTTATATATTAATGTAAATACATATTTTGTTATAATAAAGTAATAATCCTATTGCGTTTTTCAACTGCAGCCATTTCTACGTAAGCAGGTTCTTCACCTTGTTGATCGTGTACAAAGTTTTCCATAGCATCTACATTTTCTCTCTCCATATCATCTTCCATGCCTCCATAATTTTGATTTAAAATAAAATTGTGTACCACACAAGCAGCTGCTATCATATTTTTGCCCAGCTCCAAATCACTTATATTGAGGTACTTTAATCTCCTGAACCTTCCCTTCAAGTGTCCAAATGCCCGTTCAATAATTGATCTACCAGAACTCAATTTAATGTTAAAATTTGTTTGAGCTGGTGTTAAATGACCTGTGTCTCTAAAAGGAGTCATAACATTTACTTTTAAAGGATATGCTGCATCACCTAGTAGGTGTTAATGAGATGGAATTAAATTCCTCTCTGTAATAGGTTCAAACAAAGGGCTATTTCTAAAAACTCTTGCATCATGCATCCTTCCAGGACTACCAATATATTATATATATCTATAAATCTACCCCTATGGTCACATGTACCTAAAATAAGTGGAAATAAAATTAATGTTGAAATTCATAGTAAGATTGCTTCTCATAAACCTTCCTGCTTTTCAAAAGTACCTTGTCATAAAATGAATATTTATAATTATTAACTTACCTTGTAAAATAATAGAATGGAATCCTTTCCTGTTATAATAATCTACTTTATTTGCAATTGGTTGTTTGCAGGGAATATGACATCCGTCAATGGCACAAAGTATCCCAGAAAATCCATGTGTCTTATTCTGAAAAATCTGTAAAATATTAATTATGTGTAGAATTCAATTTTATTTAATAAACTCACAGCAGATAAAGCTTCATATGAGTTTTCTTCAGGCCAGATCACCAACTGTGGCATCAAACTAGCTAAAGCCATAATAATTTGTTTAAAAATAGCGTGGCCTGTGCTTACAGCAAGATTAAATCTATCGCCAGTTGCAAGAAAACTCTCTTGCTTGCTTAACACGCAGATAGTATATAGTAATTTTTTTCGTAACGGTGCCATTTCATTCGGGTTATCAAATAAATTTCCTACAATATGCACTAATTCCTAAAATATATTGTAAAGGGTAAAATCAGTTGCAATTACATAAAATTACTGACTGCCAAGCTTGCCTCTGCAGATTCCCTCGACATCCTAAAATGTTCAAAGAATTGGACATCACTATAACTTGGTATTATTTGTTCAAAATAATTTTCATTTCTCGCCTGTTGCTGTTGTGGTTCTATGGCTAATAACAGCAGCGGTCTAGCAAGATTAACCCCTATATTTTCAACAATATTCAGGTCTAGTTCAACGTTAAAAAACAAATACAACGGGATATCCATTTTGAAACTCCTGAAATAATAACCGATCTAATCTCAAATCAGCTGTCAGCTGACAAATGAAAACATCACAAAAAGGACCATTCAGAAGAAAATGTTCGATTAGTAATCATCACGTGATTTTACGTCTAATCGATAACTCATTGCTATTTTCTGCTAAATGCACCAGTTGCTTATAAGTTTGCACCAATGTGGCCAACCTCCAGAACGCAAATTTCTTCATGACGATCTTTAAAATTCGTCACATTTCGTCACCCACTGCTTATTTCAAATTTACTGCATATTAGGGAGTTTTTGAATATCGGTTTTAAGAATAACGTAAACGATAAAGTCACGTGAGAGGGCATTGCGCATGTGCTACAGTTACCGTTGGCGTTTATCGTTACGGTATTCCGATATCCAACCCAGATTACGGTATTAGTTTACCGTGCATTTAGGATAGTAATTTTGTGTACGAATAATAATCCATCCATTTTTCTTTCACTTTCCGACTGCCTTTTACCGCAAAAGTATCAAATGAAAGCATAACCGTCAGATTTGAGGTTAGGACACGTTTTACCATTGCGGATAAACGACACGCTATGCAAAAACTGGAAGCATTCAGTACACGCTATTTGTCAATACGGTATTTAGTCACGTGTTTTTAACGTTTATCGTATTCGTAAATACCTTATGCAAAAACTCTCTATTGTTTAAATAAACCGATTTTAAAACATGTAATAAAATGTACTAAAAAAACAAAATGCAGTATTTTTATTAACAAATTTGAAATAAAACAAAAATAAAACCGCTATAATCTTTATTAAAAAATAAAATAAAATATATAAACCCGAAACAATTAAGTATAACAGTTTGAAATAGAACAAAAAATTAAAGTCACTTTTCCTATAGTTATATTATTAAAAAAATGAAGGATATTTAAGCTTAAAACTAATTAAAAATTGCTTTAGTCAAAATTGCACAAAAAAATAATATGTAACTCAATTCATTGGCATTAAAACAAATTCTTACTTTTTATGTTTATGCAACATATTAGTTTTCATTAAATCAATATGTTGTTGAGTTACATTGTAGTAACTGGTACCTATTACTTATAATAGTTGATTGGAGCTTTGATCTAACTACACAAAGAGAGTTTAATAGATCTTCTCCCATTCTATTTATTTTTTTCGATTTAACATCATTCATTATAGAAAATATGCGTTCAGACTCTGCATTGGAATGGGGCAGAGACAGAACTAATTTAGCCAAGTAGGCTATATCTAAATAAATATTCACCATTAAAATTGGAAACATTAAATAAAAATTCCCAAAACTCAGCAACCGGCATTTCTTTCGTTTTATTTTTTTCATCATCAGAATGATAAGGTGGGTTTCTCCATTCTCTTTCATATCAATTAATCAATAGCTGCATAGTTTTTTAACAAAGGCGCAAAAATTCCAGATACAGAACCAACTGATAAAGTTGTTCTGTTTTCACTCAATGCCTCTCTAACAAAAATAAAATACAATTCCTCAAAAAATTTGTCATTGCCAAAGCAATTTCTTGGCATAATGTTGGGTTTTTTTACGAACCACAACACAATAGTGAAATACAAATATT